>NW_028197075.1:12500-42569 GCF_037176805.1 Vigna unguiculata | reverse complement strand
TCCCTTCGTCGAGCCTTTCCTTTAATGGTTGGGGGAAGCATTCCCTTATCTGAACTTGGCGGGCATTCTTTCCAGCCTTATTCATTCAATCAAATCAAATAGGGGGTGGGTTTGAACATAGGATAGGCTAGGCTCAAACATGATTTGAAGATCCTAGCTACGCCATACGTTCAATACAAAATCTGGAAAGCTGCGGGGATGACAAAAAGAGGGCGCTTTCCTGTGTTGCACTGAAAAAAAAGAAACCTAAGAGAAGACGCTCTTCTCTTAGGTTTCTTCCTCCCGCGCCCCCTAACTACTTAAGCGCCCGGCCCGCGTTAGAAGGGAAGATTAGCAAAGCGAGAAAAGACAGAGGGAGGGGGAGCAGCATCTTATTCTCTTCGCGAGAACTTCCGGATCGGAGAAGCATTCGGAACGGGCTCCGCGTTCATTTCGTTGGCAGAAACGATCCACAATCCATTCGGGGCTTCGGGGAACCAAAATAAGTCTTTCGACTTGATTCATAGATTGAATCAATGATAGATAGAAAAAAGAGATCTCGTTCATCTATCTTTTTTTCTCTACTCTCTCTCAAGAGGAATAGAATAGACATCCCCTTAGATGTCTATGTATCCTTTATCCATCCCCTTTTTTTTAGCGTTATATCTTATCTGCTCTCTCTAAAAAATGGAGAGAGAAAGAGCAGATGGATCCTATCCCCTATATCGAACACTAAATCCTATCTATTGATAGAAAGATCTTCGTCAAATACCGGACTTTGCCTGTTTTTTAGGAATTCCTAAGACTCATATCCAAGGCAGCTTACCACAAGCACCCCACCCCATACGACTAGTTGGGGTTCGCCTTTTTAATCAAACAAAGTAAGTATAATATAATAGAAGTAGTAGGGGCTTCATAGCGACTTTCATTCTAAAGGAAACCGAAGAACAAACCTTTAGTCAATAGGAGCCCTACTTCCCTCTTTGCGACCTCATCACTTCAAAGCGCAAACCAATTTCTTAGTCACCGGGCGGAGCGCACCTTAGGTACTTCAGTAGGGCGAGCTTTTTGATAGTGACTTCTTCGTTTGGTAGGGCGACGAAAGAAAGGCTACTTCAATCTAGGAAACAGCCGGAAACTCGAGAGGGTCGCCTTTGGAAGCGTTTGCCGGTAACCAAAGCGTCACGACTCAACAAAAAGGAAGGAGTGACGCTGACTGAATCCAATCCATAAACCCGGAAACGAAACAAAGTTCGTTCCCTTTCAGTAGGTAAAGTAGGCATACGAACCCACTTTTGCTTTGCCTTAGACTCTATTGGAACAAAGCAAAGAAGGAGGCGGAATGGAGAAAGGACAAGGGCGGTCTTGCTTGGCGCAAAGGCTGCTGGTTCGGGGGGTAGGGTACGGTACTAAAGGTCCTCGGACTTCCAGGCGGTTTTTTCTTTTGGACAGCTGTTCACCGTTGGATCTCGCCAATACAGCCCCCTATAGTTTTCGTTACCGAGATATCTTTTTTTTCATTGTTCCCAGGGATTTTTTGGGTAATCCGCTCCCATGCTGCAAACAGTCAAATCTGAACTAAACCTTGTCGCTCTTCTTTCCTCGCGGGCAGGAAGCACACCAGCAGCGTGCGTTGCGTGATTCTACTGTGTTTTTTGCACTTGACTGGGTGGACAGTTGACCGGAAGAGAACTTCGATTCGCCCGGCCAGCAGGCGGGGCGGCGTGCTTATCTTGTGTGACAACACTACAGAGCGAGTGGCTCTTCTAGGCGGGCAGCTGTGTGACAACACTACAGAGAAAGCGGCGCTTTCGTTTAACATGCTATGGTCTCAACGCCCTTACGAGATAGTGATGAGTTTCACGCGCTCTAAGCCCGGCCCGCGCGCGGTTAGGAAGATTGGCCGCAATCTGAGCGGTACCACCCACCCTACCCTACCACCTATAGGCGGCCGTCCGTTCTACAGCCGCCCGAAAAGGAACTGCAGTGATCTTGAATAGGGATCCTACAGCGATAGATAGAATCCCCATAAAAATACCACTAGATCGAGCACCAGTGATTTCGTATCCGGTCAAAATCTTGGCTAATTGATCGAAGTGGGTAGCTCCAGTAGACCCATAGATCATGGAACAAATAGGGTGGGTAGGCCCAACCACCACACTACACGTATAGACGCGAACCCCCCTCGTTACCGTACGTGCGACTCTCACCGCATACGGCTCGCACAAAGACTCCTAAATCCATCCCGAGCCTTTTCTTCCATTCCACCTCTCCTCTCCAATCCTCGATCAAACTTGCGTTCCCCAGGCGCTATGAAATGGGGGTCTTTCCTGCACGGTGAATAACGAAAGTGAGATCTTATGTTTGGGAGAGCGTGTCGGCACCAAATCATCCGGTGCTTTAAGGTAGTTATTGTGGCGGCGTCCCCGCTCACAACTCCATCCCTTAGTCGGGCGAGGGTTTCCAGGGGCTCCTCGCCCGTTAAGGTACGAGGATTGTCCAGGGCGCGCGCTCCACGGTTCAGCCAATCTCCACTTTGACTTCCATGAGATCTTCGGCCTCAATCCGGGCCATTGTGATCTCATGGGCGGAAGGAGAGTCGTATTTTGCCAAAAGTCGATTCTGTATAGATCGCACAGAATCTCCCCCTATAACCTCCTCCTCGTCGTATGGAAAGGGAACGACATGAGATGGACCGGCTTCAGCCTCCCCGGAAGCCACTGGATTAGCGGGACCCATAGCTTGTTCCCCCGGAAGCGGTTGATTGACCGATGAGGTACTTATACTACGCCCGGAACTGGCCGAATCTTCCACCATATCGGAAGTCTAAGTAAACAAATCCTCCAATTCGGATTCGGCAGCTCCGTGAGGCATCATGTAATTTGCCATGGATAGCCCTCCTTCGGTAGCGAATAATAAGGCCCGTAGAGCGAATCCAATGGGAACGATGAGAGTAAGGGAGTAGCCACTCCGAAGTAAGAGTCTGGATAAGGCTTCCTTGCTCAGTGAGCAAGCAAGTCTCCAGACCAGAGTATCGAACGAAAGCCTCCTATATATATTATCCCCCTACCGGAAGCGAAGCTTCTGGCTCCCCCTTTGTTGTTGAATTTCCAATTCCTTCTTTTCGTTCTACTTAGGTGGAGCAATCCGAACTCTCGACAGAATATAAAAGAGCGTCTTCGAACCTGTGTAGACACCTCAACGAACTCATGTGGACACTCCTCAGCCCGAGCCGAGGACAATCTCTCTAAAATACACATTAAGATGTTGACCCGTTTTTCTTTTCTTTGCTGATTCCTCTCAATTAAATTTCCCATGTTGCACTAAGTTACTTACGTATGTATGCATGCGGTCCGGGAACACTTTGGGGTGAACACCCATCCGAACAAGTAGGGTCAATAGTTCAGCATTTAGGCCGTAACATTTAGCAAAAAAAAAATATTTAACCCAACAAGTGCTCTCCGAACCAAGCTAGATAGTCTCCTATCACTAGGCTCACCAACCAACCTGGACTTTGATTCTGATTATTCCTACCGGCCGGATATCAAAACCATAAGGATTGTTTCCAGCCATGAGTTCCCATATTACATAAGCGCTCTTGGGTGGGCCATTCCATCAAATCTTTGAGAAGGGGCCCAATCTCGTATTTTATGGTCGGCGTGGCGATAGGCTTCGCTTCTACGACTGCCTCCCCAGCCGTTGCAAAGACTGAGCGAGAACGGTAAGGGGCGAAGAATGTCGTTGCGCGGGGATGCGATTAGCCAAGCTGGGGCAAACAAAGCCGTCCGGCCCCCTACCGGATTAGGAATGCGAAGGCCTTTCCTTCGAAATGAGACCGGGGAAATAAAGAGCTATGCTATTGACCGACCCTTTCGTAGTGACTTCGAATCAAGAGTCCTATCCTTTTTTCTCATTTTGTTTGAGGCGGGCCGAATAGAGAATGAAATGAAGAAATACGGGAAGAGTTCCAAACCTTTTTTTTGGGCTGCTCGCCCTACCGAAGTACTAAAGGCTTTCGAGGCTTACACCTCCCTATTACACGACCTAAAAAAAGGTAGCTTGCTGTAGCGCCCTTAGAAGAAATCTAAGCCTTTTGAAGCGCCAGTAGTGGTAGCTGTGGGTAGGGCTTTCGTTCTTATCGCTCCGGGTTTCTATCTATATGACCTCCGGGCGGTACAAAGTACACCTCTTACGTAGAGGCAGGTAGTAACCTAACCTTTAAGAGTTTGTTCAAGGGGGGAGCCCTCTTATCTATCAATGGAAAGATCTCCGTGCGTGGCGTGATAAGGAATCCTAGAAAAGATCGATTGAGACTCCCTCCCCGGTCCCACGAAGATCTCTACGTACTTGTCCAGTCCAGGACAACTGAGATCTTCCGGTCTGCGTGCGTGGGAGCAGCTCAAATAAAGAAGAGTCTGGTCTGAATTCAGGCCCGCCCGTCTGCTGCTAGATCCGGGAATGGCGCCAGGCGAGGGCGCCGCTATGCCCCGCAGCTCTGCAGCGGCCGGCCCCCGGACTATGCAAAAGAATCGAGGCCGGGGGGTCTCGCCCATAGTGGTTCCCCCCCGCCTTTGGTGATTGACCAAACAAAGAGGCCTAGATCTATGCCCCTTCATGAATCGAATGGTCCTTCGACCCCTTCATTTGATTCCGACGGCCGGCATAGATCTCATGAGACCCGCCCACTATTACTACGAAAAAAGCCCTGCCTTTTTCCTTCGCTACTAGGAGAGTAAGCAACTTCTATTAGCGCCGGACCTTGAGTCGAATTGATCGTGTCATGTGCAACGTCCATCAATGATGGTTCATTAATGTCCATTGATTTAGACTCCTTCCCCCTTCCCAACTACGAATAAGATCGAGAGGAGCCCCAAAAAACCAAGAACGAAAACGGAAGCCTTTCGATCGATTCACTCCCCATTCTCTCTTAAATAAAGCTCGCCCTCGAGCCCTGGGCAGGTCGGCCGGGTCTTTCCCTGTTGTTCTGTTCCCGCCACGAGAAAGACGCACAGAAGAGGTATGCCCAGCGCGCGGAGGATCCGTTGAGAGTGTTGTCTCGGTAGGGAACTTTACGATCTTTTCCCCTATTGTATTGAATCAATAAAAAAAAAGAGGTCAGTGCTACCTACGGCCCTCTATTGTTTGATCCAATATTGACCGGGGACGAGCCCCGACTTCCATAGGTCCTTGGTTTGACCTCCCGTAGCGGTCCTTGCTTTTAATAAAGCGGAGCGGGGCCAATTTATCGTACTTGCTCAGCGGTCAGCCCCCTTTCGAATTACGTTAGGGGGGGGTCTTTCGCTTTTGCCAGATCTAGAGAGATACTACGAGTCCTCCGTCCCAGATTCCATCGCCGCGGCCATCTGGTTCACCGGTACTACCAAAAAGTCTCATGCTTACGTGACTACTGTTACTGATGGATTATCTTGGACCCCGGTCGGTCGTGCTTCTGGTTTCCATTCCCATCATCATATTGATGATAAATCTCCTCGCGCTCTGCCATAAGAACTTGGAGTCCGTATCATGGTGAAGGTAAGGTAACGCTGTGATTCTTGCTCAAAAAACAGACCGAACGCGTTCGAGTTATTGGCTCGTCCAACCCGGCAGCATTCATGAGTCGCTCGTTCAACTGTCCCTCGGAGACACGGTCGAGAAGTACCATGCATGGTTGCCCCCCTCTCGGTCCCACCCAGCAAGATACGGCTCAGCCAAAAAACGTGAGCGCCCCTGCGCGAGCCTTATTTTCTTAGTAAAGTCAAGCTTTGGCTCCCTAAAGACTAAAGAAAGATATGGATAAAAAAAAGGGGGGACTTCTGCAACGGGCTATACCACCCAAACCAACTGAGGGAAGTCGCATCCGCCCCATCGCAAGCACCTACAATGTCATGATCACATTGGTTTCTTTTTTCTTTGGTAGTTCAACGGACGGTCGCCCCTCCAACAAGAAAAGGTATAAATATGGAAACTTCTCTGCCATTTGGATCGGAGAATTTATGGAGGAAATCGGCTTTTAAATTTCCAGAAACCACACGATTATATAGCCAAAGGGAATACGCCGCGCCTAAAATCATCCCAAGCGCTGCTAATGTGGCTACTAAGCTATTTCTTTGGAAAGCTCCTACTGAGATGGGAAATTCCCCGATAAAGCTGCTAGTACCAGGTGAACTCATATTGGCCAAAGTGGAAGAGAAGGAAATGGTAGAGAGATTCGGCATGGTGCTCACTAACCCTCCGTAATATCTAACAAGTCGAGTCTTATGTCGGTCATATAGAACACCAACACATAGAAAAAGGGCTGAAGGAACCAGTCCATGACTTAACATCGGTGGAATGCTACCTCCAATTCCCTGTATGTTCGATAGAGCCAAAGATTCCCCCCCCCACTGATCGGAGTACGCCGATTACCCCCCGAACCGTACAAGATAGTTACCGCCTATCATACGGCTTTCTAACTTCACTTTTTTTTCTGGTCGTTCCGCTCTGTCGATCGATGGTAGTATAAGAGATCTGTAACCCCCCTAAATTTTTTACATAAAGGTTCCTTCTACCCATAGTTAGCATGTATCTCCCCGGGTCATACTTGAGTATCACATCGTAGACCCCCACCCCAACTCTATCTTCCTTAGAAGTGAACCGGAAATAGTGCAGAGGTACTTTTCAATGCTGCGGGGACGAGACGACGTGACATACTACGATCACGTACAGAAGTGCTGCCCTTCGGCTCGGCAATATGGAACCTCTCAACAGCTCCCGTTCCTTTATGAGGTCCTATCGGGATAGGTAGGCCCAGCCCAAGCCTTTCCCCTCCCCCCTGCTTAGCGTTCCACTTGTGATCCTGGATGCAGTGGAGGATTTTAAAAAAAGCGCCCGAATGTTCCCCCTCCCTCCATAAGACCCTCTTTCTCTTTCCCCCTCGAGAAAGAGAAAGAAGATAAGAAAGGATTTCTTATCTTCTTTCATGTGAACGGCCCTATCTTGTATCGAAAGGTTTTTCGTGCTATACACCACGTTGAGAAAGACCGTAGTACCATACCTTTTTTTTTACCCCGAAAGGGAGGTCCTCCTTATGATGCTACGGACGGCTGTCCGAAGTGCAAGGGGTAAACTCGGACGAGGATAGGATTGCGCGCGCCGGGCCCTCCCTTCGGGTGTCATATTTTGGCCGAGTTTACCGTACCTCCGGCCCTTATGTTACGCGACCGTAATCTTTTTTTACGTTCCACCGCTGTTACGCCAGAAAGAAAAGGTTCCACACGAGCTCCCGTTCTGCGGCGTGGTGGCAGGACCGATAGGAGATTGGCTCCGGGTGTAGATAGGTTCAAATCCGCAGGAGTCATGCAAATACATAGGCCCCTTCCCCTATCTTTTAGATGAATGGGGTGGTTTTATAACGTTCCGATCTACGGTCCCTCGGAGCGAGGGGTTAGGCAGGTAGTATGGGCCCTCTGACTTCCAGCTATGTGTTGTGCGGCTCCCGCGAAGCGAATGAAGGGAAGCTCTTCGAGCTTACGCTTACTCTCAGCCTCTTTGATTGGTAGGCGGGCGGGCTAAGCCCCCCACTTAAGATTCCATTCATAAGGGTCATTTTCTGTTGTCGTGACGCTTTGGTTAGGCCGACTACTAGAGGTTACTTCTAGCTTCTATAGGGGCCTTTCCACTTTGGTGTAGTTTTCGTTTGTATTGGTACTTAATGAACATATCAAACAAAGGCGAGCAGTATAAGCCCTTCTCCGGCCTGGGAAAAGCAGCGAACTCTAGAAGCACGCTAGGGCGTTGTTCACCTTTGGACACGAACACTATTCCGTTCTCAGCGTAAACCCGCCTTAGAGATTGAACGGCAATAAGATAAGTCGACGTTCAATCTAAGACAGCGCTGATAGCTTGTAGTGAACAGCCCCCTTATTTACCATTTACCAACCGAAAGCAGCCTTTGGTACTTTACTTAAGTAGTTCAGGTTTGGAACCCTTGCAACTATGATAGAAAGCCGTTTGCTTGTTGCCAAACCCTTCGCCTTTCTTTTGTTTTGAATCAAAGTAGGTCGCGACTGTTGTATTTTTGTTTAGTAGGTCGGGGGAAGCTACCGCTTATACGACAGCTCTGCTTCCCCGTCTTGCTTCTGGCAAAGCTTCTACTTTGCTTGCTTCTCTCGCGCTTGCTTGCGCGAAGGCTTATAAAGTCCTTTTCGCTAGGTCCAAAAGCTTCCGTCAAAGCGAAAGATCTGATCCAACTGAAATCCCGCATATCCGCTGCGCTCAATATGCGGCTACGGCTAGGCGATCATATCGTGCCATAAAACTCTTTTTTATGTATAGAGAGACCCCCTAGATATACAGATAGAATAGATGTTCATGGATAGACAGACATTCCATTGATTCTTAGTTTTGGGGCTCGTCGATCCAAATGAATCATTCTTGTGGTCTCTCTTCGCCCTCCGCCCCAAAACTTACCCACAGCACAGCGCCCATTCGCTTCGCGCGCGGGAAGGCAACGAAGTTCAGTTCATGAGACCGCGGCGGAGTGGAGCAGCCGCGACACGAAGTTCCTTACCTTAGCTGGATCTCGCTGGTGCCACCTAAACGGTAAGTAGGCGACGGATGTGTGACGTTTGGAGTTGTCGTTCGTGCACCTGTCCCCAATGGAAGAATGAGTGATCCGTTCCCCTGCGGATCATGGCCTTACCACTCGGTCCCCGATGGCCAGCGGGGGATTCGGTATAGCAGCTTACGTTTTTTTGCGCTGCGCGTTCCCGCTGGACTGGACACGTGTTAGCTTTAGGAAGTATGGTTCCGAAAGTGACTTCGGTTCGCCAGTTCAGGCTCAACTCCTCGCTTTACGTTAGCGGACCTACACTACAGGTCGGGCCGGGGCTCTGCGCTCTTTCTTTCTGTGTGGGACGATGCCGGGGAGAGAAGGGAATGCGTCGAGGCGGCGAACAACAACAACACAACTACATTTTGGCTTTTCCCTCCATCCATGAGATGAGCCCAGTGCATTGGACCGATGGATAAGAGAACTGAGCTGGCCTAAAGCTTGGGCGCTCTACGTACGATGTAGACTCCATCAGATACATATCGATTTCTTTCTGATGGATCAAGAAGAGTTGTCTTCTCAATAGATAGAAAGAGGAGATTTCCCCTTATTCTTGATGGATTCCCTCTATTTCATAGATACTCTTTCGATCTATCAGAACGGATCAGGCTATCTATCAATCGATTTGAAAATAGCACGTTCATCTCGCTTTTCGTTCATTTCCGCCACGCCAACCCACAATAATAAGAAGCAGCTAGAAGCGCTTCTAGCCCTTTAATTCTTATTCACGAATGAATTGGGAAAGCCAACACAAAGATTCGATTCTGACTTCGTAGAGCCGGTGCTGCTGTTGCCTGCGCGTAGGGCCCACTCCCGTCCCGGGGCGCTAAGGGGCTTTTGTTTTTGGAACAGACGGCAATGTTTTGCTGACGCCTTGAATCAAGTGTTGCGACATGCTATGTTTTCTCCCCCATTGCTAGTAGGTTGATGGGTCGCACGCCCGGCACACATGTTTTGGCCTTGTCTTGTGTGTCCATAACTAAAAATAGGTGACCTAACGGCCGCCGCCCGACTAAACATACCAATAGTCACCAGATTCATATGGGCTACTGAGGAGTAAGCAATGATCTTCTTAAGATCGATCTGTCTTGAAGTGGTCAAGGAAGTATATATTATAGCAATCGCGCTTGGAGTATAAATGAAAGGAGTGGAACAAAGTGTTGCTTCGGGAAACATGGGTATTGAAAATCTTAAAAACCCGTGGGTTCCCAATTTTGAAGGAATTCCTGCCAAGATGACGGATCCTGCCGTAGGTGCCTCTACATGAGCTTCGGGTAACCAAATATGAACAGGTACCATAGGCACTTTGACGGCGAAAGCGGCGAAAGAAGCAATCCATAGAAAGATTTGGCGCCGCTCACTAAATTCTGTGGTTAATGAGATTTGTAAATCGGCGGTCCCTGTTTGGAAAAGAATCAACAGAATAGCTAATAGCATAAAAACAGATCCAAGTAAAGTATAAAGGAAAAACTGATATGCTGCCTTGATCTTTCTTTGTCTCGAACCCCATACCCCTATAATAATGGTAGAGTAAGGGGTGGCCCCAAAGCGGTATTTACCGGTGGTGGTTGGTCGAAGCTCCAGTAGGTAGCCACTCCCTTCTCAGGGAACCGTACGTGAGACTTCCGCATCATACGGCTCCGTCCCGAGCTTCCGTCGTCGGCCCTTGTCATTAGACCACTATCTATGCATGTATATTAAGCCTGGACTCTCGAATCTTTTGCTTCTCGGGTGGTGGCGAACAATGCAGCTTGCGTTGCGGGAGATGCCCGCCGGCCCGCTTCTCGCCCGAAATAACCGCTCACTAGCTAGCCGGACTAGAGGGGGGCCCTATCTGGAGACATACTGAAAACCATGCCTTTCGAACCGAACGCAACGCCCGTCTTCCAAATCCAAAACAAAAAAGGGCTCGTTGGGAAGAAAGATGGAGTGCGGCCTGTAGAGCACATGTAACGCACAGTCGGTTGCTCACGCAGTGGATCTCTCTCTAGATATCTAGAGAGAGATGTGAAAGTAAGAGCCTTTTTTTTGATGGCCGCCCCCCCGACTTACGGCTTTACGCTACTACTACTGTGATGTGAGCGGTTCCAATTGGTTTTTGTTTCCCAATTCTCCTGGCCGGAACTTGTATGCAGCACTTATACAAAGGTGCATGCATAAAGGTTTGGAACTCTTTTCTTATCTGAATCTTCAAGAAAGACAGGACCCTACCCTATTCTCGAACCCTCTACCGAGCTTAACCCTGCCCGCATTTCTTTTTTTTCTTTGGGGGCCAAAGAAATGTCTCCACCTGCTGCCAACAGTCTTTCTTCGGAATTCTACTGAACGGGTCGATCCTCCCCTCCCGTTTGTTTTAGCAACTTATCCTAAGGTCTCCTCACCAAGAGCTCCCCGGCGACGACAGAGGAAGCAACCCGCCTGCTGTGGCGGGGCGGCTTTTTTTTTTCACAATAAGACCTGGACGATTATCCCTACCCTCGGTAGCTTACGAGTTTACGTCCATCCCTGGTTGGGTACAGTTTCCTTTCGATTTATCCCTTGTAGCCGTTACCCGAATTCGCGCAAGTGTGTCCACACCCCCCAAACTGACTTGACGAGGAATCCATTCTCGCGAACAAACACAACCCCTACACACACCTAGGAGCACCCCTTCCTGCATATCCATACAAGACCCGAGTAGGCGGGTCGAGGTCCTACGAGGTACCCACTACTCGGAGTACCCTCCCCAAAAAAGATGTGTCTGTCAGGTTCGGTTCGTCTTAGTTGGGTTGGGCGGGTTCGACCAGAAATGCTATGCTTACGCACAAGACTACCCCTCTTCCCGAAAGCTTCGCGGGGACTACTTTACGACGGACGACCGCCCGTAGGGGGTTTACTGCACAAGGCCCCTGCAGAGGAAAAGCTTTATCCCAGCGAATAGAAGATGCTCAGCTCCGCACAACATAGGGATTAGCACGCTTTCGGGAAGAACATAGAATAGTAGAGGATCCAGCATGCGGAACACGGCGATCATTAGAAATTCACGAATTAGAGATGCTGTAATATACTCTTTCCCATAACTTCTCATACCAGACCAACCCACTAAAATACAAATAGGGATCAGAAATGTGGTCAATATCACGAAGAAAAAAGAGAGACCGTCTATACCCAAATTCAAATTGATGTTTTCATAAGGAAGCCATCGAAGGCTTTCCACAAATTGAGATTTGGCCGTAGAAGGATCGAATTGTATCCGAGGAACAGGGGAATACAAAAAAGTAATAAGAGAGGCACACAGACCAATCAATCGTATCGGTCGTATTCTTGAATTTGGAATGAAAAGAGGAATAATGCTTCCTAGCACGGGACACAGAATAGGACCACTTAGATCAGAATAGCATTCACAGAAATGTTCTAACATAGAGTAGAATCGAACATGGAAGAGATTAGTTGACAACAGTAAAAAGATGGGCGCCTAATTCCAATACAATAGGGGTCTATCAGTGCAAGTCAGCTGAACACCGTGATTGATGAGTGGGTAGGTGGGTTAGGTGCGCCTCTCGTCCAGTGGGAAGTATTGAGGCGAGTCTCCTCCCCCCTTCCTTTTCCTCTCTCCTTTTGCTTGTGCTTCTACCCGGGCTTTTCATTTTTATAGATAGAGACCCGAGGAAATTTTTCTAAGATTAATTGCTCGATTTTGCATGCTCTGCTCCCAAAATGCAGAGAGACTTTCGAGGGCAGATCCGGGTTGGTCCGGAAAGTCATGGGAGAGGCGGGCTAAGTGAAATAAAAGATAAATGGAGCTATGTCGACTTACGTACGTCTCGTTGACCAAACGATCGGGTATACCACGCCACGTATCATCCCCTCTTTCTATAGAGGAGAGATAAAGAAAAAGAAAAGATATAGCGATCGTGCCGTAAGACCTTGTTCCTTTCTACTTGACGTTATTTTCCTCGGTTTTTTTTACATTACATAAGGCCTTTAGTTTAGGGCTTACTTAGCGCTTGCGCTAAGGATCTAATCAGAGTAAAACTTGGATTTTAAAAAAAAAACCTTTCCCTTATTAGCCGGAATACAAACAAGTGTACTCCTTGATCTTTAGTAAAGGCGGATTCAGCCAAAAAAAATCTTTTTTTTTTTAAAAAAGTCTCAACGTCCTCGTTGAGAGTCGCTCTGCGAGACGTCCAGTAGTCTCTGACTTGGTCTTAGAATCGTAAGTTTCAGCCCGTTCCCAGCTTGCCTCGCTCTCAGGTTGGCCCTTCTACTTGACTAAGTAGTATTCTACTCGTGCAGTGGGTGTATGGGCTAGCCCATGGTGCGGTCAGCTATGATATATATACTCTTTTTCTTTCTTAGTAAGTTAATCTACAACATCTGGTGGTGCCCTCGTGGGCTGGGCACGTTCCTCTCTGGGTCGGTCTGGTCTAATCGAAGTCAACTGACTCACATGGAATACGGGGTGAGTTTTAACCGAGCTGATCGCTTGAGTCTATAGGCTACCTCTCCTATCCGCTTCTCTACAAGGTCTACTTTCTTCTTCCTTCAGACCGGGCCAAGCCTTTAGTTGAAGTAGGTTTGGGCTAGGTCGTTGCGCTCCTCGTCTTGGCAAAAAAGTAGGCTGATGGGCAAGCCTCCTCCTGCCGCAATGGTGTGGGGCGTCAGAGGCTGTTGCCCCGTGGCCAACTCGAAGGGGCTGAAGTTCGACGCAGAGCTTTTTGGTTGTTAATTTATAGCAGCACTGAGCTACATCCAACAGCTCCGGTCCTTCTGGTTGGTTTGCACTAAAGTGCCTTAAGTAGCCCTCGCCTCGAGGAGTCCGTTTATCTCCGTCTGAGCTTTCAAAGATATACCGACCGTAGGTATCTTACTTACCATCAGATACCGACAGTCGTCTTCTAACATTACCGACCTTTAAATATCGGGTTTTCATCATCAGAAACAACCCGATTTCCGAGACCTCTTGCATTGCATTACCATAACGAAAAAGAGAGAAATGGCTCTTGTGACTCGGAATGAACCTTTCTCGGTGGAAGAAAGGAATAGCGATGGATTCCTATGAAGCATTCAGGAACAAGAAGATTCAATCGGACGACGAATTCTTACGTGGTCCAAGGAAATCAATAAAAGGTCCGCTTCCACGATTTCATCTATATCGAATCTGAATATCAGAATAGCTTATATAGTCATGATTCAATTCAGGTCCACTGACTTTTGATTGATTTCTCTTCGGATCTGATTGGAACATTGGAGAAGTAGGAATACTTTGGCGGGCGATTCATAATGGGTATCTAGAATATCTATGTCCTAGGACATAAAATATGAATAATGAAGATAAAGATAATATATAATAATTTGGAGGCTTTATACCTTATTTCTTTTCCTGGGATTGTAGTTCAATCGGTCAGAGCACCGCCCTGTCAAGGCGGAAGCTGCGGGTTCGAGCCCCGTCAGTCCCGACCTAGGATCCGATGAATCGATCAATTCATCTCTGTAGGGGGGCTTAGGATCTAATTCCCAGCAGGAGGATCCTTCTTTCGTTTCGCATTTCTCATCGGACAAATCAAGGAATCAAAATGACAATAACTAGTACCGATTGATGGAGGAGAGACATATGTAGGTTGGTACAATCGGGGGTATCACCATATTAAGCATATTAAGTAAGGATTCAAAGAGATACCGTACAGGTCTGGCTTTTTTCGATTGTTCCTGGCCCATCGAATAGAGTAGCAATCTCTTTCCCGGGAGCACATAACATTTTCTTTTTTTTTTTTACGATACGCAATTAACTTAAAATAGTTACCCCCACAGAGTACTTTTCAGATTCAACCTACCCTTTCTAGCTCCTATTTTTTTTTCTTCCAATCAAAAAGAACCCATCAAATATTGAATGACTGAGCACTCAAATCCTATCGCGAGTCTTGATACATAGTATCTTAAGTCCTTTCCACAACTCCTAATTGGATTCTCCATCGGCCCATCCAATCTAATTCACGACTCAGTCAGTAGACACTACACTAGTAGGGTAGTAAGTTATGTAATTAGGAATTTGAAAACCAAAAAGCCCTTCTTGGATCCTAGGAGCAAGGATTTACAGTCCTTTAGAACAACCTTTTGATCCCAAGATTTCCGGCCCCTTACTTTCGTATTTTTTAATCTCACAATTGAATCTTACTACCCAAGTCGATCCTATTGGCAACGGGCAAACGACGCTTACGCGGGATCTCGGTGCCCTTCTCTTGCTCTTGAAAGAATAGAAGTTGAGTTCGAGTTGTTATCATGCCGGATCAGAAAAGTCAAAAGCCATACTAAGAGCCAGCGGACCTGCTCACGGGAGTCAGGCCTGTTCTGTAGTGGGCAGACGTAGCAGGGCCATCAGAATATAGGAAAAAGAGCCGCTGGAGAAAACCAATTACGCCGGGTTCTCAATTCCATGGAGTATGTAGTGAGTTTGAATTGACCCGGTTAGCTAGAAGGTTCCTTTCGCTACCGTCCTAAGGTTAAACCAACCGTTGGTTTGCTTGAACAAGATTTCACTGAAGTGAACCCGACGCGAAGTTGGTGAAACCTGAGCGTAGCTAATGAAAGGGACTTAGATTAGAACCGACTATAAGCCCTGAGAGCCAGCAAGCAAACCCCCCCTGACTCTCTCTAAAAAGCCTGCGTAGTAAACTCCTTGTTTGTTTTCTTTCCGATAGCTGCCTAGTTAGTTTTTCCAGTTTTCAAGTCAAGCGAGAAAGCAAGTGGAATAAGACTTTCCTTTTTTCGGCCATTTCTCAGCAATAGCTACCTGAATGGAAGCAAGCAACCTTCGGGGAGAAGAAGAAGAGTGGTCGAAGACTACGAGTCGAAGCTAAGACCAATCTAAGCAAATTTCCCTCAGCTGGAAACTCACTATCTAGATAGCTTCTTAGCGCTTAGCTACTTTATTTATTTATCCTTCTGCGCCGCTAGCGCTACTACTCCTAGTGATAGGGATAACCTACTCTTTTTCGCGAGAAGGCCCATCTCGGACCGGTGACGTATTCTAATGATCTGGATCTCTGGCTTATCTCTTACTTTACGGATTCGATTTCGGCTAGTGGGATTTCAGTGACGATAATCAGGGAAAAGGCTTGATTGGCTCTGATCGATACCATCTAAAAGTGCTTGCTTCATCCATTCGTGACATTACTGGTTATTCTTACTAAGTTTCGCCTCTAGTGACTCTTGGAATCATGCGCATGGCTCCATGTCGGCCTGAATTTGGCGTCGGTGTGTAACGACCGGTGCAAGTAACAAATACTACCTACGAGTCTCATTCTCTCGCATTCGTCCTTACCTGTCTTCTATTCTATTGATCCAGTTTAGGCAGCTTTCAGTCTCTATAAACTTTATGGAATATTTCACAAGATACGAAGTCATCAATCAATGGCATGAAGGAGTTCAATCAGGAACAGAAAGACTTTCAAAGCAAAGGCATGAAGGCAGGATAAATACCTTTACTAATGTGCAATCAGCTAGGTAATACAGTGAGTGAAATTTCCTGTGCTAGCCATAAGTAGCAATGCGGAAGAGAAAGACTAATTGAATTCTATTGCTAGAGGAGATAGAGAATTCAATTAGTTAACTTTCCCCACAGAAAGTAAGAAAGGAAAGAAGTCTTGGTAAGAGTTATGTTATACTATTCAATGGTACGAAGTCACCCGACTCATATCGAGAAAGTAAAATACGATGACAGACAAAACAAGGGAAGCTGAGAAGGGATGCCCTCCGCCGATGGTAGACAAAGTGAAAAGCAGAATTGCAGTTCACAGAAGATAAGTTCAAAGAATTTATTTACCGAAAGAAGGGAATTGCTTTCCTCTTTCCCGGCCTTGCTTTCACTAGTTAAACTACCGCAGGTTCTGGATCGATTGGATCAACTACAACTGGGATGAGATGAACAGAAGGGTGTAACACAATCCGCTTCGTAACTGGAAGGCCGGACCGAAACATTCACTGGTTCAACAAGCTCCATAGCCCCCATGTTCGTTTTACTCACCGTCAGCCTTACTACTCACTACTTATTCGATTACCAGCTTTCTCTTACGCCCGTCCCCGCCCCCGACCATAAGAGGTGGATTTTTGCCCATACCCGCTATTACTCCTGGTTGAGCTCCTACTCTTATAAAAGTATCCGGTGCGTAAAATCATCTATAAAGCAAATGGTGGAAGTGTTGACCGATTCAAACCGATGAAATTGGTCGATTTAGCACTCGGCTAACTCCCATCTTATTTAGTCTTCTCCTATTTCTAAGTAAACCCCGCCCCTATATGCCCTGGGTAGACATGTGAAGGTAGACTTTGACCGGTCTTGGTCTGTGTTTGGGCGTGCTAGCAAGGCTAAGGCTGGAAAAAGAGTACATCAAGATCAGTCAAGTCATCACTTATTCGATTGTTGATTCCATTCCCTATATGCCCTATCTATTGTTCATGCCTTCTTTACATGTTGGGTGGATCAGATCCCCTTTCAACTCTCATTATGGGAAGGAGGTCTTCCTTCAAGTTCTAGCTCTTTCGAATAGATAGCCCCAGGATCAGGCTAGTATGGCTTGGCATCGTCTGGGTTTCAGGCCCAGATGGTGTGGGGGTTAACCTCCCCAGCACAGGATTGTCTGATTCTGTGTCCTTAAGGCAAGACACTGGTAGAAGCGGCTTATCCAGTTTTAGGGTGGGATGGGTTATTGCTATCCCAAGCATCCTTGCTGGACAGCCACGGACATTTTGTTTCTAACCTTACTCCTGTGAAGGATTCTTTGGTTACGAAGGTGCCCCCCCATGGACGGTGAAACATCCGCCCATTGAGGTGAGTTCTGGTGTCTTATCTTTAAGTATTTGGAAGCCAATTTGCTTGAAATTGAGCTCCGATTGCGCCCTGAAGGGAGTCTCTCTCATGGAACGACTTACGTCCTTCTGTGAAGGGATCCCTTTATGGTCTCCATGTATCAGGTATTTGATAGCAGCAACGAAATGTTGTCTGATTTATCAAAGCAGAACTGCCGCGGATTCGTTGAGGATCTTTGGTCAGAGCCTGATATCATAGCTAGCCTTCCTCCGTCGACTAGCGTATTCCACTAGTTCAGGGGGAGGGAAGAGGAGAATTCTTGAAAGAGAGTCAAATGACCTATCCTTGAAAGCATGAAATTAAGTCAGTCCTTTCGGGTGGCAGCCCAGTCCTTTCATTCCTTCCTTCCTGAGAATAGATCCCCAATAGCTCGCAGATGAGGAATTCTTCCGCTACGACCCTTAGGCGAGCTAATCAGTCTTGCTTTGCCATAAAATCCCTCCTCCTTCTTTTCCCTTTAGTAAATAGAAAAGAAGCATTCAATTCCATGTCTTAAGCATGATTAGGGTTAAGGTAAGGGAAGGATTGCAGCTAGATAGTAGGCGGAGGGGGAAAGCTAGCTGAAGATGCATAGAATGCCATGGTTGGCTCTTGGGGAAGGAGCTTCGGTAAAGGAAGAACGCGGGTTACCCTCTTCCAGTTCTCTCCCTGCTAGCTAGCCAAGAGAAAAGTAAAAACCCTCGCTTCACCACTTCCAAGACTGAAAATCCAATTATAGAAGAATCGACTGCTGGAGAAAGGTTTTAAGGAAGTTAATCAATAGGAGAAGGTATCTTCTGGCTTAGGGAAGGCCCCAGCTCTATGATTGATCTAGGATTACCCGAGACGAACTGTCGATTCTCCGATAAATGTCAATGAGTTAAACATGTTTCCGAGACTTCAACATACATGTTTGGCAGCGGCAAGGAGTGTTTTTGACTTCCTAACACGGATACCAAGGCAGCTGAGCAGTGCAATGAGGAAGAGGTTTGACTTTTTTCTCGAAGCAAGCTGTGTTACAATCCCTCCTTCGCTCCGGCTCGTCTAAGGTCGAACTTCTTCCTTTTGCTTGGTAGCCTTATTCGGAGGCTCATGAAGAAAGCATAGTGACGCATTCGAACTACTTTTATGACGATATTAATTAGAAGAAGTAGGAATGCCGGAATCTTGTTAATTGAATTTCACGGTCAAATTGATAGCAAAAAGCAAGAAATACCGGTTTAGTAGTCTCGTAGCAAGGAAGCTAATAAGACCTTCGACGTGGTGCTTGTTATTTATTTGACGGTTGTTGCACGCTATTTCCGAATGCAATTGAATTAGCTGCTTTCTCAATCTTTCGACGACTTGAAAGCAAACTAGTCCTGGTTATACCCGGAGCAATGCAAGAGGTCCACGCGGGCGGGGCACACCAAAAGTGACAAAATCCCTACAAGAAGGCGGCCTATTTTAGGGATTAGGAGGATTCGATTACAGTGGCTAGTGCTTGCCTTGAAAGACTTGGATTTTATAATCATCATTGTATACACCGGGGGGTATATGGGTTATCAGGAATGGAGTCAATAGCTTGCCTGAACTAGAATAGCCTTATTTAGAAGGGGAGAAAGAGTCAGGGATGGTCGTGGACAAGATTCTAACCCGGGAATCAAATCAATGTTAGGGAGTCAAAGCTATTGGAACAGTGTAGTTCAACCCCTTGGAGACTGGCAAGTAAGCTAAGCTATCCGTGCTGTTGTCGTAGGGCGTAGTGAGCTCGATCTACTGAATCACAGGCTGAGCCGCGAGTTGTTGGTGGAGCTTCGAGTGATCGATGGGCATCTCTCAGCCGAGTGGAGTCAGTTATTTTAAGTGAACTAGGCTTTCCGCAGTTCCGCACGACGATCGGAAAACACTATCACACCTGGCTTGCTATTCCGAGGAGCCACTTTTTTGTCTCGCAGCGGCAGCATCTGTTGTCTTTAGAACGAAGTGCCTTGGTTGGTCGTATCCATCTCTAGAAGTGGGGGATTTTTCACTTTCTATCTAGACCAGTTTTTGCAACTAATTGAATGGATCACCCAGGGGAACCTCCCAACAACTCACTATCCCTCGGTTTCTACCTCTTCCTTTTTTACATCCTTTCTAACAGTCTTGGCGAAAGGAAAGGTCGGATAATGGGCTACATGTTGGAATGCCTCTAAGGAATCAAAACCAGACCTCGGTGAAAAAGGTCCCTATTTTCTATTTCAAAGAACTACTTATGATCTGAGACTCTCTATCTATTGTCTGACTTTCGGCATCTTTATTTACGAGGAATTGCTAAGTAGGCGTACTGGTTGTCTCTTCTTGAAATGCTTTCTTTCCCTTGGCTTCGGTGCCAGCTAGGACTGGTAGCATGGTCTTCTCTTAGGCTTTCTCTTGGTGGAGGAATGGGAGCTGCACGTTAGCACTTGACTTTATGACTCGGCATAAGAGGTCCTGTCTCTTTTCTGTTTTAGCGGGAATAAGCAGTCTTTGTGCTTTGGGCGTGGCACTAGTCTGACTGTGCTTTCCTAGCCAAAGGCAATTCTTTATCTGATCTTGCCAGGAAGAAGGGCATCCAACAGACAGAGTGATGCTTCTGTCATCTCTTTATTAGGATAGTCTATTTATTTTTAGGAAGATGTATAAATATACTGTTGGGCCGTATAAAACTCTAAAATGGGTTCTTTTCTTGCAATTGAATCAAAAGGAACTGTTCTTACCTCAAAGGGAGTGCAGCCAGCCTATCCATCACAACATAATATAGGAAACCCTCTCCCTTGTCAACTCCGAACGAATGCTTAGTTAGCCGTGAATGAGAACTCTTGTTGGCAGGTAGCTCCATGTAAGGTTAGCTCGAAAGCGAGTTCTTACTCTTTGACCTGAGGGGAAGAAAGCTGTGATTACCTGGGGTCAGGTTGACCTTCTTTCTGCGGTACGGCTATGAGTCTTATTAGAGTCAATAGCTGGGAATCTCTTCTTCCGCCTATTAGCGGTGTGACTGTGACTTTATTCTTGAAAAGACTGCTTGACTTTGAAAGAGCTGTGGGCATAGCTAAACTTTATCAAATGCGGGATCGGGATTTCCTCTTGATGCGGTAGAAGAGATCTAGTCTAGGTCAGTGCTTTCTTTTGCTAGAGAATATATATGTTGTTGTCGACATAACCGATGCAGTTAGCTCAAAAGGGAGTTCAGTCACTTCCGGATCCGGATTCCATGATTGTTGAGTGAGTCAAGCTAGTCTGTTTCTAAACACGGGGTGTATTTACAATTATATGAATAAAAAAGATCTTATTCTACTAATAGTTTTCTTACTATGGATTGTTTGATTAATGATTAAATAGATCTTAATTTTGATTACTACCAGTCTAAGGGATATATATATGTTGTCGTCTTATTTCAAAAAGGATCAAATCCCGTATGAAGATACTCTAAATATAAAATGACTCTTCGATGCGGTGATTACCACTTAACCCCACTATTTGAAGATTACAATTCGTCTACCGGCAAATATTAGAAAAAAGTCTTATAATAAAATCTTTATATTTGATGAATTTATGCTTGGAGCTTTATTTTAAACATAAACAATTTCACAATGATAGTAAATTGTGCTATAGTAGGAATGATGGATTTAGGGTATAATGCTAGTAGCCTGTTAAGAGAATACACAGGTGTTATTTCTGAGTGGAGAGACGTTGATTCTATCATTAGCATCGATTGCGAAGAATCTGTAATTGGAATGAAATTCTCATTCCTTTATATGACAATAGTAACTATTGAAAGGAATGAATAAAAATATTAACATCATTTTAGTATACCTAAAATTCATTCTTTTATGAGTAGGGAGCGTTTCACTGTCACTGGGGTAGTATTGAAATACATAAGAATGGTCGGTGTGAAGTTCTTGACTGTTATAATCAGTCTTTTGGGTTACTAAGAGTTATGATTCAGATGAGTATGAGTAGTCTAGTGCTATTTGTATACAGGGTGAAACCATAGGAGTCCAGTATGGAAACCTTCCTATAACTCTCAACGTTTTAATAGCAGCCTTTTTCGGCTCCTTCACACTCCTTATTGAAATAAAGGGGTGCTTCTCCTTCTAAACTCGGCTGGGTTTCCACCTGAGAGATTTGCTGCTATTCTTTAGTCCTATCCACTTTTGCTAAAAAAGGTCTACGCTTGGTTGTAAGGAAGGAATGATAGCAATAGTGCTTTACGAGAAAACTTGAACCTTTCCTTTATTCTCTTGAACCTTTACCTATCCCTTGCTCGTTCTCGTTTGACACCTTTACTGGCTAACTAAGAGACTAGTCCTCTTCCTGGCTTGAAAAGTAAGTAGGTGGGGTAAACATTATCAAGTGAAAAAAAAGAGAAAGTGCTTGCTTAATCAGCAAAGTAAATAGGAGAACTTTAGTCCAGGTGATAGTACAACACTCCATATATCTATCCCATTTTAAATAGGGCTTCCTGCCCTTGCCTAAGGGACGAGGAAGAAAGAAATGAAGCAAGTCATATTATGCTTTAGTTCCAAAAGAAAGCCTGCCAGCGGACTAACCAGTGCTCAAGTAAAGAAGGACTTCATTTCTCTACAGAACTGAAGAAGGTATCTAAGAACCCTTTTCTTTTCCCAGAGTCCCGTCCATGAGCAGCGGATAGGAGAGGTCTTTCTATCTACGACTCACTCTTGGTCTCGAAAACAATTCTTTGACTTGGTTCACTCCGTTCGTAGACTCTATCGATCCTGGAATGGGCAGACGTACAAGCACCGGTCTGTATTCGCGTGGCTCGGTAAGCGAGAACTTCCGGAATGCAAGGCATATATAGCTTTCACTCAACTATATGATACTAGTTGGTATCAGCACAGAAAGGCTATAGCAAAAACTCTTATTCGTCATCAACAGGATAGGACCAGAGCTTCTATTTACTCAAGAGCTCTTTTTGTAACAGAAATTGCACCGCTTGCTTATTCAAGACCGCCACTTCTATAAAAACCAACTGCAGATACCGTACCTTCATGTACAGCTTTCTTCTTGAACAACTCTTTCCTCCTAACGCAGGTCAGACGCTTTCTTATCCCGAACTATATGGCGTAGTGTATTCCACTTAGACTCAATTGAAACTGAGCTTTTGTGGGCTGGGCCTTTCCCCTACAGGCTTTCTTTCTAATGAAAGGGCCTAAGACTCAGGGGTGTGCGTGGGTCACATCAGTTTGGTCTTAGCTTATCGTTAGGGTACTAAAAGGCTTTCAAGCCAATGGGAATAGCCCGCACTTGAAATGAAAAGGCTTCTATAACAAGGGCATTACAGGATTGAGAGCAAGTGGTACGATAAGACCTGCAAGAAGGCCCCGAGCTACATATCTATCGCGGCTAAACATCACTGGAGTCACTCGACTTATAAGATGGGATTGAGCTCTACGAAATGGAACCCCATCAAGGTGAACCCCTCCAACTCCAGATGCTTCACAGGGCAATTCAAACAAAGTACAAATAGGCTGCAAAAGAGGAAGAGTCTACGTTAAGCTGATTCTCGTCTTTCTCTAGCTAACTCCTAATCTCCTATCTTAACAAAAGTCTTTATGCGTCAAAGAAAGGAGAGCCTGCAAGCTCCCACAGGCGATGAATTCCGACTTCTTCGCTTTGTAGCCATACCGCATAGAGTGAACAATTCAAAGGAATTGTATTGTATGGGAGTAGCTAAAAAGAAAAGCAAGCATTACAGCGAAACGATCCCTCTGACTTTATACAGAGAGAAGAAAAGTAGCAATCCAAGGGTATGATAGATAGCTATGAAAAGCAATCCACCCGAAAAACTACCAGCTTCTTCAATGGGGATACCTTTCTTTTTCTATATCCTCTTTCCTGGGATACTATCTCCTCTTCTTCTTTTGATTCTTTCTGTTTACCTGAGCTAATTCATTACTAGCTTTCGAGCGCTTGATCTGGCCTATTTGCTGTTAGAAGGGAATCCTTAGCACAGTAGCAGGTAAAGAGAGGATTGCTCGGCAGGGAACTTTCCGAGAGCAGGGCTTACAAAGGGAACTCAAATTGGAATGCTTTCAAAGTAACTTGGCCTATTGATCTTGACCAGCCTCGACAGGTTCCACAGCAAATGTAATTAGCCTTCAAACTATTACCTCAGCCTCCACTCTAAAGTAACTATCCAACCTAAGTCTATTTAGAAGGGTGTCCGCTTTCGCAGTTCTAGAATCATTCTAATCTGTAAACAATGCTCCTTTTACTAAAGCCTTAACATGACGCCTGCAATCATCAACAAAGTGCTTTGCACTGACCCGTCCTCGAACCGGGGAGCTGGGCTGAAGGTTTTGCTCTAACCGAAGCAAAAGCAAACCCATCTTTTACTAAAAGGAAGGTCTTGGTTCTTTCTTATACCCGGAAGTAGGATCTATGTTGAAAACATGAGCAAGGAGCCCTTAGATGTACATAGAGGATCTCTAATGGCGCTGGATGCTTACTAGTAAACCAATGGATACTTGTTGAAGCAGCTTATTCTCAAATGGAGGCATTCTTGTGTGAGGAACGAACCCTATTGCACGAAGAACTGGTTCTGAAGGAATGCTAGCTATATGCTTAAGAAAGGGGTCTTCTTTCAAAGAATCTCCGTCCCTAGTCCATACCCACGTCTGGGGAACTTCTGAACTTCATGTTCACATCTTTGTCTCCCTCTTTCAAGTGAGTTCAGTTAGCCCTTAGGGTCATAAGAGAGCTCATCTTTACTTCCTTTCCTATATAAGCAACTGATTCTCTTATAGCCTTCGTTCCCCGAGGGAAAGAATAAATTCTTAAAAAATAGAAAGATATGAGCTGATCCCCTTGAAAAGGCTGAAGTTCGTATAATGATCAGTAACATGAGTAGGCAATACCATGACTCTTTCTATTTCCAAGCGATGACCACTTATGACTCTTTGATTGAACCACCCGTATTGATACAATGGGACTCATGGATCACAGGTAAAAAGGTAAGTATGTCGATTGATTGAAGAAGGCGAATTCCTTTACGCAAAGATATCTGTGCTTCAATCGTTAGCTGGACTGCAAACTCTTTCATGCTTCCATAAACTCTTCTTTCATCAGCACCTTTGAGTATCTCAAAAGAGAAATTGAATGTTCATCGTTACCGATCCTATCCTCTTCACCCTTCACTATTTCTATTCTCCCATCGTAGACTATTAGAGCATCCAAAGCAATCCAAGGCTCTCTCTCTTCCTTCCATACAGATAGCTATCGATGGGGCATCTTCCTTTCATTTTAATACGCTGTTTGCAAGAATACCTGGGATATTCCTAATTCAGTCTATGCTTTCAGTAAAGTAAGGACTATTCCCAACCTAATGAATCGAATTAAAGGGATTCGGCTCTCATAGCAGTTACTTGAAGTTAAGTTACCTTTTTGTATTTAAGAAAGAATGTCATCAATACAAACCAAGAAAAGCCTAAATGATGATGAAGGAATTCCACGCTATTCCGATTTGCTCAATGTAAACCCTTGTTTCCATCAACAACTGTAGCTGAGGTGTGCCTACTGACATGAAACTCATTTCAATTTCAAACCTTATTAACGGCAGTCTTATCTTCGTTTTTTAGCATTCAAAACGTTTTAGATGTGCTATAACAGCAACTTCATCTAGATTTATTCCAGCTACTGCATGATTATCCTCTTTATTAATACTACTTTGTATAGGATTGGCATGAACTTGACTTGACACTTGTAATACCTCCTAACAAACTGAGCACAGTCTTCATCCATGGCCATTCATCTAGGCCCCCACTATGGATTTCCGTCATAAGCCTTTTTATCTCCACACTTCAGGTAGATTCCGCTGTGGTGCCTCTTATCAAATCAAACTTCCTTCCCTCGGGCAGCTATCTTTCTGAGTGCTACCCTATCTATGGGTGTAGTATTCGTCAGGTATTGCCTGATTGCTCTTATGTTTGAGTACCACGGAAAACCTTCTTATGCCGTTAGATCCATAAAAGAGAGAAAGTTGGTCTTTCTCTCTTTTGCACTATCAAGGCAAGGGTTGCAAATCAGCGTCCGACGGCATATCCACCATAGAGGCTAGAGTAGCTAAAGCATCTTAAAAACAGTTTTGATCTCGTTGTAGGTAGTGGAACTCAACATCTTCGAATCGGGATACCACGGATTCTAGATACTTATGGTACGGCTGTAACTTCGAATCAAGAGTCCTATACTTCCCTTTGATTTGACTAATGATCAGGGCAAAATCTCTTCTTTTTAAGTGGCCTTAGAAAAACAGTTAAAACTAAAAATTTGAATTCGAAGTCAGTCTTTTGAGTGAGTTCCTCGACCCGAGTCCGTCACGAGCGGATGCGGAGTCGTAAAACTGAATAAACCCCGTTGATGCTAATTCGTCAATGATGACTGCAGAAGGGTGGGAATGTAGTCAACTCAACTAGAAAAGTTATGGATTGAAGGCCGATTCCGCATATAGATAAACCGACCTTCTCTATTCCAAATTCGAATCATGGTTTGGGTAGGACCTAGTAGGCCATCTCGTTGCCCACTCTCAAGGTATAGGTGGGGCCTGGTCCCTTCCTCCTGGAAAACCCCTTAGTATGGTTACTTCCGTTAGTAGAGCACAAGCTCCGAAGTCTGATCCTGAATCCAGAGGCGATCTTCCCTTGAAATGTGAGCTCTTTACTGTCATGGTAGCCCATCAACTCGCCCTGCCGATGATCAAATTATGCGTAAGGCAGTATTGAAGCTGTTAATGGCGCATCCCTCTTCCGGTTTTTGGTTTGGTTGGTATAGTCCCTTCGGTGAGAAAAAGAGGCCGCTTATGTATGCTTCTTCCTGTCCAGCAAGATGTCTTCTGTCGAGAAGGTTATATCTGCACTCTGGACTTTCTTCATTGGTGCTTCCATGTACTCATCTTCGATGCTTTGAACTTCCACCCTGTTGACATGTAGGGCATACTTTCTTTTATTTGCTTCCTACTACTAAGCTTTATTCCTATCTACGGTAGCTGACGCAGCAAGACCCGAGGAATCAGATACGGATCTTTTTAAGTATCTTTCGCTGGGGCAAAGAGGGAGGACTTTCGGAAGAAGGCGTCGTCCGCTGATGATCTTGAGGTTGGGAGGCGGGTCAGGGGGAGAACTAATGCTTGTGGATAGCCCGCTAAAACTCCTGACTTAGGCTTTCCCCCCGGAAGAGCTGATGCTACTTACTAAGATACTTCCGTTAGTGAGGAGAGAACTATAGGCTTTAGCCCAAAGACAGAGTCAGGGATTTCTTAACAATCGAGTCCTGAAATAAGACAAGACAGGGGGTGGAGTGAGCCTAGAGTAGAATAAGACTCCCTCTTAAACTCTCAACTCATACCAGGGCAGGCAGGGAAAGACTGAGACTACCGATACCGAGCCGGGGTTGATGAAAGATCACAGGATAGATACCCTATGGTTTGGTTGGTCTCTATGCCTGCTTCACTTCGTAGCATTAAGGGGACAGTGCAATGAGGGAAATCGACTAGGAACGCGATGTCTTCCCATAAAATGAAGAGTGGAGGGGACTTCGACTGCCTTCTTGTATCGGGTGAAGAGAAGGGGGTGGTAGGCTTAGTAGGGCTCGAACCTACAATATTACCGTTATGAGCGGTACGTTTCAACCGATTAAACTATAAGCCCCTACGGATCTCTACATGCAATTCGCTCACTTCGGGAAGAGTGGACGGAAAGAGGAGGCCTTTGCTCTATCTGCTTCTTCCTCTTCCCAGGAATGAACAATTGGATAAAAAAATTTCTTCTTTGTTTGTATATATATATATATAAATAAGAAAATAAAGATTAAGCAAGCGGCCCTTTCGTGACTCAAACTGCCGGTACGCTTTCCGGCTCGCAACGACTCAAACGGGCGGGGGCTATCTATTTGCTTGCAATGCGGGCTGTTCGCCTTTCGGATTCGGAAAGGGTTCGCCTATTTGATTTTGATTCAAAAGGCGCTACTAAACTACTCTAGTACAGCTAGTGTTAGTAGTACAACAGAATGCCGTTCACCCCGCAATCCCTTCTTCTTCAAGAGCTCCCTATTCTCTAGCAGCCCCTTCTTTCACAGCTCCTTCTCAAGCACTTGCCATTGTCTGGAAATTGGCCTTGCCCCATTCTTCGAGGCGCATCAATTCCTTGCCTTTGCTCTCATTGCTGCTGGAAGTCCAGTCTTTTAAGTGAAGTGAAATCCCAAAAATGGAAAGTCAGTAGTCATTGTCGGGATGGAAAGCTACTCTTCAACCACTTATTTAAGCGCTATGCACCTAAGCTCAGTCTTTCTGGCAGCTATCTTGCTAAACCTAGATTCTTGCTAAATAGTTCCTTTTTCTTCTCTCTTTATGCTCGAAATCGTACTCATTCGACATCGAATTTCATGGGCTGGGCATACCTTCTTTAGCTTAGCTCATTTTTATCTTTATTTTACTTTTAGGAAGATCCCACGAATCGTCTTCTATCGACATCGTCTGCTTACTCTTATCGTACGCTCTTCTTACCCAACCCAAATCGTCTGGTACTTTGTCCGCTCTCCCTTTCCTGGTGAAGGAGAGAGAGTTTTACAAGCTGATGCAGCTAAGAAAGTCTCGTTGAAAGCAGGAACGAAGACTGTGACGACTATTTGAACTAGTTTCAAAGGCTTGATTGACCCTTGGGAGTGAATCTGGCTAGGGCGCCCTCGTAAGGCGTAGGGTAGGGATTTGAAACCGGAGGCCTCTCCTCATCTAGTTCTTTCGTTACGCCGAGAAGAAGCAGAAAGAAGCTTGGAAGAAGAGATGGTCAATCTTCATCTTATGGGCGAGACTGCTAAAAAAGAGGCTCTTTAAAGCCAGAACGAGTCCTCTCTTGCGGGAGGGATAGGCGGGAAAGGGGGAGGAGGTCTTCAGTCACTCCGTTTTTGAATTGGGTCACGAATGGTATTCGATTTCTTTTAACAGCAAAAAAGCATTCGAACTTGGGAGATGCGAAAAAGAATCAGGTTCTTTTTTATATTCCTTCTTCAAGATAGTACGCACAGGTGAGAACATCCCTAATCGAATGGCCTAGCTTTGCTTCTTCCTCTTTCTCTGCTTCGGTTTACCAAAGGGGGTGAGGTCGACCTTCTTTCGGTGGTACCTTTTCTGTCTAGCTCGTTCTCTTGGTCAAAACAACTACTCCTTAGTGGCCAATAAGAATCAGAATCGCCCGGGATGAGTGAGAGCTAAAAGAAAAGCCTAGCGGCAATTCCCGATCTTCTCTTGATAGAAAGATCATATCAACACCGAACGAAGACAGATCGTAGTTACGAGAAGAAAGGTATGCCGGTTGATGGATGTAGTTCATTCTAGAAGTAGTTTGTTAACCGAATTGAATTGTTCGGTCGTGGTACTTTTGCTTGCTATTCAAACACATTGTCGAAAGGGGAAGATCGAATTAGCTCTGGTTCAAGAAGCCTAGCCTTCTTTCTTCGGAATTCTACTGAACGGGGTCGATCCACTTTACTTTACTATAAGTAAGTAAAATCGGAAGCCGTTTCAGGTGCATAAACAAAAAGGCTCGGATACAGAGGGGCTACTCTAGTCACTCCAAGTCCTAGCTAAGTAAGGAACAGACTCTCCAAACAGAAGTACGTACTGCGCGGCCGAGGAAGCATCTAAAGTAGAATAATCCGAATCCGTTGAATAGGAAGCCTTTGATCCGCTTTCTGAGAGCGCTGAATCATTCGATTCGAAAAAGGTCATAGCACCACGCTTACTCTTACTGCTTCAGGTTCACCTCTTTTCTTAGGATTGGCTGCCCTGAGGTTCTTGTTTGGAGTCATTTGTTTATCACAGAACAAGTCCCCCTCAGTCACTGCCATAGTTGACCCAGTATCAACCCTCTCTTCCAGATCCTCGCTTCTATGGGCCAAATCACTCTCCTCGCTCGTTAAACTCGCACCTTGACTACACCCTTCTCGGCTTTGTTACCCAGACACTCATCCTGAGCAATCTCTTCCGGTTCAGCAGTGTCCAGCTCCCCCCCTTTGCCATTGTCACTACTGGTACCTGACCCCGTCGGCTCGACATTTTTGCAAACACCGACCCTTACTCAACTCAATAGGGCAATGAAAAGAGGAGAACGAGGACAGCTGACTACCGCTAAAAGTCAGACTACGAGTACACATTGTATGATTGAAAACTGCCGCTGCGTACTACCCGGTGCTTGCAGGTCTGACTGGTGTCTTCTCTCCAACAGCTGCTTAAATCTTAAGTCTGACTACTCGGCTTGCTTAACACAAGTGTGATTTAACCTTCACGGACCACTTCACTACCCAGCGAGCTCCGGCTCGAAAACAACAAGCAAGGGATTGAGCTTTCGAAAGCCTAAGCTCCTTACTCTAACAAGTAAGCAAGCTTCACCCCTCTCCTGTTTATTTATTCATTAGGGCGAGTGGCATTAGCCCCTCTCCCAGCAAGAGGATGCGCGCCTTCACTTAAAAGAGCTAACGCGCTTGACTTTACCAAGGCTTTCTCAGGGGCTCGTTAGCGGGTCGAGCTCAAACCTCCTCTGATTCCGTTCCGAGAAATCGGTCAAGCGGGGGGCTACCCTCGACTCACCTCTCTATCTATCAAAACCCCTCCCCGGAGGAGAGCAGAAGCTCCAGGATGAGAATGAATCCAGGACATACTCATCCT
>NW_028197075.1:5000-7500 GCF_037176805.1 Vigna unguiculata | reverse complement strand
CTTATCGGAAAGAGCAGGGACCTACTACCTACAGGCAGAGACAGGACAGCAAACTTATGGGCACCTGATTGTAAGTCATATCTATTCTTTGCTCGTGAAGTCTACGAAGCGAGCCTTCACTGGGGAGATAGCGACCTCTTAAACTCCACTACTACTACCTGTACTCAATCAAGTACAAGTAAAAAAAAAAAAGAAACAATTAATATTTTTATTTTTGGAAGCGAAGCGACCTAGTCGAGCTATTGTCAAGTTAAGCAGTTCCTCTTGTCGAGCTAGACTCTACTCGCGCTATAGTCGAGGAAAGCTCGCGCGTTATTCGTGTTAAGCTGTCGAGTTAACTAGACTCGAGGAACTAATCCTTTAGGTTTAGGCAACTCCTCCTCTCTGAGAAGAGGACACTTACTTAGTTCAGTGCAACAACAAAAGAAAGGACCCTTACCCCTCTATATCCCTTTTTTTTGGGGGGAAGATCAAACTCTTGAACTAAATCTACTACTGTTCTCACTCATTGACATAAGTAAAAGCTAAAACTTCCTTACTAAAAGAACTCGTACCGGTACTCTTGAGTTCACAACCCTAAAAACCTTAGATTGGAGTATAAACTCGATCCTACTAATTACGTAGAACCATGAGCCATCGATCGAGTGAGTTCGAGGTGGTTCATGCTTTCTATATAACTCGCTGTACGCTAAGGCAAAGGTTGTAACCATGCGTCATGCGTGCCGTAAGCGGGCTCTGGTGGGGGAACCCGTAGGAAGGGGGGACGACCCGCCGAATTCACATCAGAAATCGCCAGAACACAAACGAAATCTTGAATTGCGTATAGAAACAAAACGAACCACTTCTATTCTCGGAGCTGAGGTATATGAAGAATGGCTTTTTGGTCCCTTTCGTCCAGTGGTTAGGACACCGTCTTTTCATGTCGAAGACACGGGTTCGATTCCCGTAAGGGATGGCTACTCTTTCCCGGCCGCTTTCAGTTAGTGTTCATTGCTGAGTGATCGCTCGCTATCTGGCTGGAAAAGGTGGTCCGGAAGCTTTCTCTCTCCCAGCAAGCAAGACGAGATCACCACTTCTCTCAGTAATGGACTTCCTTTCATTCTTCCTTAGCCTTAGATGTCCTATCATAGATTATCGAACCTCCGACAGACTCCCCATGCATGCGTTCTTTCTCTCCTCCCCTCAGCCATACATCTCTTTTTTTCTTTTGGCCGTTTTTGTTAGGCATTGAACCCCACCTTAGGTGCTGAGTGGTGTCCTCCCCTCCCTAATACCTAACAAAAAGTTCCGTCTATGGAGCCTAAAGCTTAAACCATGGCAGTAAGCAGTAAGTTGGCCTAGTCTCTTGCCCAGCCTTCGCCTTCTTCAGTGGCCAAGTTGAAGCGTTCAACGGTTCTTCGGCCTACCACCTTTCTTTTTCAAGGTTGAGCTTGTTCAATTGAAGCTAATGCTATGCTGCCCTTCCCTTGTTCAAGAGAAGGCGAGGACTTTTAGCTACCGGCCCAAACAAAAGAGATTAGCCTCTTGATCGATCGATTGATTGGATTGCAGTACGAAGGGGTTTAAGAAGGAGGCATTGGAGAGAAGTAGGCATGGTGGCCAACCAAGGCAGTGAAATCGAGACAATCAATCGGAAGGAAGAGGGTTTAGTTAGGAGTCCGGGTTCCATCCTATAAGTTGAAGGAAGGGGGCAAAGGAAGTTATCTTTGCCCTTAGTCTTGGGTTCAGTGAATAGGGAAATTAGGTTAGTCTTATTCCCTAGCTGAGTGAATAGGCCGATCTCTCGTATAGTGATAACGCTTTCTCTGATAGGGGTCTATTTTATCTGACTTGACTCAGCTTGACCTACTTGACTCAGCGGTTAGAGTATCGCTTTCATACGGCGAGAGTCATTGGTTCAAATCCAATAGTAGGTAAGGCCGAAAGCCCTGCGCCAGCATGACAGCAAGCACGGACTGGCGGAGTCAACTGAATGACCAAAGCATCGGTTGCTTCCACTTGTGGCCTTCTTCGACCGCCTTGACACCTTAATCTCAGGGAACCCCCTCTCCTCTCTTCTTCTCTTCATGTATGTGGGCTGCCTGCCCCGTCCCGAATAGACGAACAGGAACAAGCTAAAGGCGCGAGAGAGAGTTTATACTCAATGCACCTCCCCTCTTCCACAATTAGGTGAAGACCAGGGGGCCGGAAACCCCAACGGTAAACCTTTCACCGCGCCACACGATTCTTTCGCGAAGCGCTCTCTCAGACGCACTCCTGCCTCCGCAAGCAAAGAGGTTTCAAAGATACCAGGCGACCAAGTGAAAGTGAACAGCCCCGAGCAAATCTTATAGAGAGCGTACCCGTTGTAGCCAAAAAAAAAGAAATGAACACATCTATAGTTGTGGACAGTAAAAAAAAGAGGTTCTTCGAAGCTGTGCTAATGGTGGTCAAGGATAAGGTACTAGTTTCAGTGGGAGACATTCAGTCTGCATGAGAAATCTGGGAGACTCCACAGAGA
>NW_028197074.1:15000-20498 GCF_037176805.1 Vigna unguiculata | reverse complement strand
TGCAATCTTTTTCTGTACGTGAGGATCCCACCAGAGCGCCTTCTACTTCTAATAGGCCATGAACTAGATCATAATTCTTCTCAACGAGTCCATAAGATGTGATCCCATTTTTTTCATCAGGTCCGGGTAGAGACCAAAGGTCTTGAGCGACCGATCCGGCAGAACAACTCAAAAGGTAAAGAAGTATCGTTAATTTCTTCATACTCGTTCCAAGTTCGAAGTACCATTTGTACAAATAAGAATCCCCCCCGTCACATGATTTCTTCTTCATATAGATAGATATAGGATCTATGGAGCAATTACTTAGAAGTACATTTTGTGAAACAGCCCTTCCTATCTGATAGAAAAGGATCCCATGATCCTGAACCGATCTTACCTGAGATCGGAAATCCCAAGTTTGTCTATGAAGAACAGAACTAATTATATTAGTGTCTATGATGGATTTTTTTTGTATAATACTAATCGATAGGGCCTCATTGTTAAGTGCTACAAGATCTCGTACATTTGAACCCATCGTCGTGGACCCGAATCCATTAGTATGGGACATTTTCTTTTCCAAGTGAAATCCCCTAGTATATGAAAGAGTGAAAAAGTGTTTTCGTTGTTGTGGAATAAGAAGCCTTCGTATCTTAATGCATGTATTGAATTTATTCGGAGCTATTAGAGCTGGATCTACTTTTTGGGGAATATGAGTCGAAGCAATAACAAGAATATTTCTAGTGGAACATCTTTCACAATCCCTGGAGAGATAGTTCACTAAAAGACCGAGGGATAAGTAATTCGACTCAGTCACATCCAGATCATGAATGTTAGGAATCCATATTATGCAAGGAGACATTGCTTTTGCTAATTCGAAGTGAAAGGTGATATAAAATCGGTCTATTTCTGGCATCATATCCATAGTTAGCGTATTCATCATAGTTAGAAGCTCCAGCTCCATATCAAGGTCACGGTCGATATCGTCACTATCGTCACTATCATCAATATCGTCACTATCATCAATATCGTCACTATCATCAATATAGTCACTATTATCAATAAGAAAACCCTTAGGCTTGTTATCCAGGAACTTGTTCAGAAATACTGTAATGAAAGGAACATAGGAGTTTGTCGCTAGGTATTTGACCAAATAGGATCGTCCAGTTCCTATAGAACCTATCACTAAAATACCCCTACTAGGGGGAGGTAGGGCTAAGCGGAGCGAAAAGGGTTTTCCATGAGATGGGAAATGCAAACTATTAGCCCCCCACAAGGTGTGTGAATAAGTAATTGTCTGATAATTAGCAAGGAATATACGTCTTTCTACTAAACAGGATGTATTGAATTCATAAATCATTAGATACTTTTTTTGAATGTCAACTAAGTATCGTAAGTAAATTGCTCCCGGTTGTTCACTTATTTGATAACCAGAGTTATTCTTTGATAAAAGATCACTATGAGTAAGACTCAATAGAATTTGATCAATCCTTTTTTCTGTTGTTAAGGTAGAAAACTGAACCAAGAATTCTTTTTCTTTATCATCAATCGAATCAGTGTTCGAGACCCAGGATTCTATTTGATCATCAATCCAATCACCATTCACGTTTTTTATTTTTCTTATCAAGGAATAGATTGCTTTACTTGGATGACTTAGATGTCTCGTATTTCTCGAAAAAGCGATTCGATTGATGGGATTTGGTATAATACTTATGAGATCGATGAGATTCCAATATTTATTCTTAGAACGTATGGATTTGACCCCATAAGCGGGACCACCACCCCATAGCATGTTGCTACCAAAAGCAAAACTCCGTATTTCTTCTAGAGAATCTCCTAATTGTTCCAGAGCAACTAGAAAGATATTCTTTAACCAGAAAGAATTCAGTTCAGATGTAGGATACCTATCCAGAAGTTTTCGCAACTCAATCATGTATGATGGAATCATCAAAGATTTTACCTTTTCGAACTCTGTCTGTAACTCACTATAGACTCGAGAAACAAAGAGAAGATGTGTACGAACGAGATATCCAGCAACAAGGAGAAGGAAAAGGATTGAATAGAAGAACTCCTGAACATTTAGCGATCTCAGATGTGTCGATATCAATAGTAACTCATTATTTCGATGAGTCATTTCTTCGGACAGAAGAAGATTATGGAAACAATTACCCGGAATCTCACTTATCAGATTCCATTGTGGAAGACACAATGGAATCTGACGAATTCGCCATAATATATCTGACCCATGCATAATATCATGAAAAATGGATACAAATTTTTGGCTGCTACTTAGTATCGGCAATAGGTCTGAAAAAGTATCTAAAAATATGAAATTTAGATATTTGTACCCCGTCGAGGTAAGGAACCATGGTATATATGTTTGGAATAGATTCCATTTTGAGAGAGTTGAAAAAACACTATCTTGTTGAAAGGTTCTATACATCTGACCTTTCTCAAGGCATTTTTGTAGACAAGAACTCCGTTTTTTCCTTTTTTCGGATGGTAAATATTTCTCAGAACATGGAGTGTGAATCCAACCCATGTTTGAATTGAAATTGAGATACTGATACAAGTTCTTCCCTTCTGAATCAGGTATATTCATATCTGAAAGAGGTTGACAATAAGTTTTTTCAAAATGGACTATTTGTCCCTCTGTTAGAGGTGTTCCAGAAATGTCTGCGATCGAGTAAATAGCTCCACGAACGAATGGATCGTATCGAATTGGAAAATGGAAAGATTTGTAGAAGTTATACCCTTCGTCGCCACTTTGCGGAAAATCGTTAGGTATCAATATGTTAGATACCTGTAACTCGATTGGTGAAATAGTATCTCTCTTCAAAAAAGCATGTTTTTTTTGACCATCGCAAAAAGAAAAGATTTTGTTGCGAATGAACAAGATTTTGAGGAATTGTCCATACGTAAAATCATAATTATTGATACGGGCCTTTTCCACATAAAAAGGGAATCTTTTGTTACAATAGAAGCAGAAGTGATATTGATTATTCAAGAATCGAAGTCGATTTGCTTTATAAAAATAGTATATCAATGAACTTCTATGAAATGGTTTCACGGGATTCAGCCAATTGTCTGGATCGTGGGATATCATTGAGAAATAGGAATCTGTGTTATCAAAAGATTTCCTGCGATTCTTTCTAGTATGGAATGAGTCAATCATCCACTTTGGTATCTTATTGAACAAAAATGGTGATATTGTTCCTCCATTGATCAAGAATTTCGATTTTTGGGAAGTATCTTGGTCATCCAATAATAAGGGTTTCCTTTTTTTCAAATGAAAGATTTGAAGACCTATTGATTCTAATAACTGATTACAGAGTGGATCATTCGGACCTTTCAATTCATAGATGTGGATCTCGGACCTATGAATGGGGATACCCCCAAAACTCACAAATAAAAAAGAAGGAAGTGAGTTAGACAAAAAGAGAAGAAACTTGGGCAAAAAAAGAAGTAACTTGGACAAAAATAAACAAAGTGACTTAGACAAATCTTTTTTGTCGATAACCTCAGACCAATCAATCGAATATTGATTAATATGTAATCGATCGAACACTACTTGAAAACGGCTATTCTGCTCAGAAATGAAATAGTCCAAATGTTCCTGGAAATTCTTGCTCCCATTGGACCATTTGTATCTATATACATTAGGATCCCAATTCATAGATCTCTCCGTTCGAGAAATCAAAATAAGAGGATCGAACCACTTCTTCTGACTCTTTTTCAAATTTGATAAATGTTGGTTGATCGTGTATTTCATTCTAGTTCGATGATTCAGAGTATCATTTCCTATTTGATACCTTTGAATTCCATATTCGAAGTTGCAATTGAATCGATTCAATACATTTCTTATGTAACCATGGGTGCTATATTGGATTTGAATCAGATTTCGGATCAATCTATATTGATTGACTGCCTCCATTATGTTGTTGCTAGCAAATACAACTATTTTAGGTTTTGGATCTTCCACATTATTTCCGCAAGAGGTCTGGACCCATTTTTTTATGATCCTTCGATAAAAAGATTCATTCTCTTCATAAAAAAGAGGAGGTAGAACCAATAAAGAGTGCTTTTTCGATTCATCCCTGGAGTTCAATAACTCATTCAAGAAATGTTTTTGATCCAATCCGGAGGAATCCATAGAAAAATCAAATTCCTTATGATACACCAGATCCGGCTCGGTTATTGATAGAGTGAATAGATCTGCCATTTCTTGAAATATATCTTCTGATTCAAAATCGTGGTGTAACGTGTATCTCCCCCTGTTCCGGTCATGGAATAGATGAAATAAACCCCAAAATGGATTTTTGTTCAAGAATGAAATCTTATTGGAACTGTCCAGTTCACCCTTTGGAACCATATCACATCCTCGATAGGATGAAATAGGATGAATTGAGACGGTATTTTGTAAGTACATAATTATCTTGAATAAATTCACTATTTCTTTCTTTTCCGATCGCCTGGAAAAAGCAAGATGTTTCTTTTGTTCTTTTTTCAACAATTTCTGATCTCTAGTAGACCTATCAGTAGGATTCGAACCCAGATGAAGTTCTGACCATCTGTCAGAGAAAAAAGAACGAGTGGCTCTTGCAGGATTCCCAAAAAATTCTTCGATTTCTTCCGGAAGCAGATGATTATTCATCTGCTTCTCACGTTCCATGAATAGTCGGCACATTGAGGAATATCCAGAAAGGATTTTAAGGAATCGCTCTGATTCTATCTCTGTTCGTTCCGTTTGAAGAAAGGAAGGATCCCAACAAAGAATCGATCTTTCTTTTAGTTGTTGAATCTCTCTTTGATTGATCAATGTGTGATATTTCGAATCCTCATTCCTAATGGAATCGAAAGAATCCTTGGATTGATCAGAAGATCCTTTCAATTGGCTAGAATCCGTTACTTGAATGAAACTAGATCTCGTGGAATCATATTGAAGATTTGATGATACATTCCGTACCTTGCTAAAAAACCGATCCTTGTTTCCCAACCACACATTGTCTAACCAAATCCAATTCTCTCGTGACATGTTCCTCAAAAAATCCGATTCGTGCGGACTCTTCCCCCAACTAACGAAGAGATCTTGACGGAATTGCCACATATGAAATTGAGCACAATTTTGCAAAGAAATAGCCCGCTTGTTTCTCAAGAAGAGATGCGAAACATGCTCAATATCATTTGATTGAATAATTGACCCAGTCCCTTGTTGTTTGAAGAAACCCTCCACTTCCTTTGGTATTTTTTCACGAAAAGCAAACATGAGATAATAAATCCAGTCTTTCACTAAGATTTCGAATAGCTGTCCCGAATTCAAGTTGATTATGTTTCGCCTCTTTCTCGGGGAAAGACGATCAAAAAATTCCCAATCATGGTCCTTACGGATCGGATCATCCATATAATATACAAAAAGGAACTCCAGATATTTGATATCTTTCTCTTTGAATGAGATCTCAATTCCAGCGATGGTTTCATTAGATATCTTACAACTAGAATCGCTCTTTTTTCCTATCCAGTTC
>NW_028197074.1:0-10000 GCF_037176805.1 Vigna unguiculata | reverse complement strand
AAAAGAATAATATATATATTTTTTTTTTATTTTTAATGTCAATAAATTAAGAGCTCTGAATCAAGAAAAACTGATAATATTGATTCACGAAAAAAGAAATGAATATTCTATTCTAAAAAAATTTTATTAATTTTTAGCTATGAGAAAGGCTCCATTGTCGAATTAAAACCTAACCATTAATCGAGAGGCGATGGGAACGACGAAACCTGCAAATACTTAAGACTTAAGATTTTATTAAAAAAATCTTAAAGAAAACAAATCTTAATGATTTCTTAGGTGGGATGGCGGAAGAAACCTAAAAACAATCCATTTTTTAGGAGTTGTACCCTACATTAACATCTGAATTTCATTACATCTGAATTTGAGAATAAAAGAGTAAATATTCGCCCGCGAGAATTTTTCTTTTATTGAATTTTTTTATATTTTTGCCAATTCTAAGAATCGATATTGAAAACAAGATCTAAAAATTTCGAAGATTGTATGAAATCTCAAAAAATACCGAGATTTCGTTATTTACTAAACATATGACTATTTCTATTATTTTATCGATTAGATAGAATCTATATCCATATAGATATAGATATTTGAATTACTTCATTCGCGAGGAGCCGTATGAGGTGAAAATCTCATGTACGGTTCTGTAATAAAGATGGAATTGAAAAACAACCATCAATTATAACCCCCAAAGAACCAGATTTCGTAAACAACATAGAGGAAGAATGAAGGGAATATCCTATCGAGGTAATAATATTTGCTTCGGAAGATATGCTCTTCAGGCACTTGAGCCAGCTTGGATAACATCTAGACAAATAGAAGCGGGACGGCGGGCAATGTCAAGAAATGTTCGCCGAGGTGGACAAATATGGGTACGTATTTTTCCAGACAAACCGGTTACAGTAAGACCTACTGAAACACGTATGGGTTCAGGAAAAGGATTTCCCGAATATTGGGTAGCTGTTGTTAAACCTGGGAAAATACTTTATGAAATGGGTGGAGTACCAGAAAATATAGCAAGAAAGGCTATTTCAATAGCATCATCCAAAATGCCGATACGAACTCAATTCATTATTTCAGGATAATAAAAGAGAACCAAAGAAAATAGGTCTTTAGAATGAAAAGAAAAAAGGCAATAATAGGTTCCTTTTTTTTTGAACACAAAATATTTTTACTTCCTTTTTTAGATTGAAATAATAAAAAAATGATATGATTCAACCTCAAACTCATTTGAATGTAGCGGATAACAGCGGAGCACGTGAACTGATGTGTATTCGAATCCTAGGAGCTAGTAATCGACGATATGCTTATATTGGCGACATTGTTGTTGCTGTAATCAAACAAGCAGTACCAAATACGAACTTAGAAAAATCTGAAGTGATCAGAGCTGTAATTGTACGTACTTGTAAACAACTAAAACGTAGCAACGGTATAATAATTCAGTATGATGATAATGCTGCAGTTATAATTGATCAAGAAGGAAATCCAAAAGGAACTCGAATCTTTTGCGCAATCGCCCGGGAATTGAGACAGTTAAATTTCACTAAAATAGTTTCATTAGCACCTGAGGTATTATAAGAGGAAACCACGATATGGATATATTCTTTTTTTGTGAAATAGATAAATGTATCTATTTTATCTCAAAAATATATCTTTTGTAATAATTATTATTTTGAAGAATTCGTACTTATAAGTTTTAGAAGTAGCCATTTTTCTTTATTTCAGATTTATACTTGAAAACCTAAACAATATCTATATCTATCTATATATAGATATGGGCGAACGACGGGAATTGAACCCGCGCATGGTGGATTCACAATCCACTGCCTTGATCCACTTGGCTACATCCGCCCTTATAGTAAAAATGATCTATATCTCAAATTCTACCTTTTCATTATCCTTTTTTTTCTAACAAAGGAAAAAAAAAAAGATAAGGAATCATTAAATCAATCAAAAACGTATGTATAAATCTATAGAAATCTAAAAAAAAGATTACTAATCCAATATCCAATATAAAGGAGCAATATTAACAAAGTTGATATTGCTCCTTTATTTTTAAACAAAAACTCGTCTACTTTAAATTAAGATCAAAATTTTATCCATTAACAGATGGAGCTTCCATCGCAGCTAGATCTAGAGGGAAATTATGAGCATTACGTTCATGCATTACTTCCATACCAAGGTTAGCTCGGTTAATAATATCAGCCCAGGTATTTATTACACGACCTTGACTATCAACTACGGATTGGTTGAAATTAAAACCATTTAAGTTGAAAGCCATAGTGCTGATACCTAAAGCGGTAAACCAAATACCTACTACAGGCCAAGCAGCTAGGAAGAAATGTAAAGAACGAGAATTGTTGAAACTTGCATATTGGAAGATTAATCGGCCAAAATAACCATGAGCAGCTACAATATTATAAGTTTCTTCCTCTTGACCAAATCTGTAACCTTCATTAGCGGATTCATTTTCTGTGGTTTCCCTGATCAAACTAGAAGTTACCAAGGAACCATGCATAGCACTGAATAGGGAGCCGCCGAATACACCAGCTACACCTAACATGTGAAATGGATGCATAAGAATATTATGCTCAGCCTGAAATACAATCATAAAATTGAAAGTACCTGAAATTCCTAGAGGCATACCATCCGAAAAGCTTCCTTGACCAATAGGATAGATCAAGAAAACAGCAGTAGCGGCTGCAACAGGAGCTGAATATGCAACAGCAATCCAAGGACGCATACCCAGACGAAAACTAAGTTCCCACTCACGACCCATGTAGCAAGCTACACCAAGTAAGAAGTGTAGAACAATTAGTTCATAAGGACCGCCGTTGTATAACCACTCATCAACAGAAGCTGCTTCCCAGATCGGATAAAAATGCAAACCTATAGCCGCAGAAGTAGGAATAATCGCACCAGAAATGATATTGTTTCCATAAAGTAGAGATCCAGAAACAGGCTCACGAATACCATCAATATCTACTGGAGGGGCAGCGATAAAAGCGATAATAAATACAGAAGTTGCAGTCAATAAAGTAGGAATCATCAAAACACCAAACCATCCAATGTAAAGACGATTTTCGGTGCTGGTTATCCAATTACAGAAGCGACCCCATAGGCTTTCGCTCTCGCGTCTCTCTAAAATTGCAGTCATGGTAAAATCTTGGTTCATTTAATCATTAGGGACTCCCAAGCACAAAAATTCTCTATAATGCGAGAATTTGAGGACTTGTTATTCAACAGTATAACATGACTTATATACCAGTGTCAACCAATACTAATATCCATAGTATGTTCTTATTCATTAGTATGTTCTTATTCATTTCGGTTTATCCGAATTTACCTTGTTTATCCCATTTCATTGATTCATAAAAAAAGTTTATTTTCTATATATCATTCTATTTATAGAAATAGAGAATAGAAATATAGATATAATACAACATCGATCTACAAAAATGAGTTGCCCGGGACTTGAACCCGGAACTAGTCGGATGAAGTAGATAATTTATTCTTGAATAAAATTCAACAATAGAATAAAACAAGAAAAAATCCCTCCCCAAGCCGTGTTTGCAGTTTTCATTGCACACGGCTTTCCCTATGTATACATCTAAACCTTAATTACTTGCCTAGCAAAAGACTCTAAGAAAGTGAAATATAATATTTAATTCATTAACCCCGAATCTTGACTCTGACTACATGAGCATTTCAAAATCCTATATATAGATATAGAAGACTAAAAAAAATGATTTTTTTATCCTCATTGAATAAAAAGAAGGAAGTTCGTTTTATCAATTTACACCGATTTAAAAAATAACATAACCTATTTTCAATTATAAATAATTGACGAAATCGTTTCTTAAAAGAATATCCAAATACCAAATACGACCTCTATAAAACCTACGCAAAGTAAAAGAAGTTCTTGGAAAAATCAAAGAAAAAAGATCTTCTTCTGTAAAAAATTCTTGCAATAATTTTTCTGAACTTAATTTTTTCAAATAAATGCGCACAGTACTTTTATGCTTACGAGCCAAAGTTTTTATACAAGAAAACCGAAGTATATATTTTATTTGATAGAAACTCTTTTTTTTTGCAGATCCATTGTAATAATGAGAAAAATTTCTGCATATGCGCAAAAACCGGTCAATAATATCAAAATCAGATAAATTGGCCCAAACCGGCTTACTAATAGGATGACCCATTACATTACAAAATTTTGTTTTAGCCAATGATCTCATTAGAGGAATAATGGGAACTATTGTATCAAGTTTTTTTATAACAATTTTAATAAGAAATGAATTTTGCAACATTTGACTTCGTACTACTGAAAGATTTAGTGGAATACTTAAAAAATAGCCTAAAAAGTGAAATGAATACTGAGATAATTCGTTTATATAGATCGTTTCTAGTCCAGCCCAAATATCAAAATGACATTGCCATAAATATATAAAATAGTATTTCCATTTATTTATCAAAAAAGGAGTATTCTTTAAAACCAGAATTGATTTTCCTTGATATCTAACATAATGGATGAAAGTATCCTTAAAGAAGAAGAAAGTATATGAACAATTCTTAGTAGATACTTCTACAAGATGTTTTATTTTTTCATAGAAAAAAATTCGCTCAAAAAAAACGCGAAAATGTTTTAACTGTAACTGAGAGGATTTGTTACGTAGAAAAAGAAAGATAGATTCATATTCCCATACATATAAATTATATAGGAACAAGAAAATTCTTCGATTCCTTTTTGAAAAAAAAGTAAAAATCCATTTTTTTGGAGGAAAAAGACTATTCCAATTATAATAGTAATAAAAAAACAACCTTATTAAATGAAAGAAAGAGACATCTTTTATCGAATATCGCAGGATTTGAACCAAGATTTCCAGATGGATAGGAGTAGGGTATTCGTATATCTGACTTATGATTTAAATATATCAGTTGATCTTCGAAAAAGGGAAAGATCGAATGAATTGATTGAAAATTTTTATAAGATTTTACGATTTCTAATCCCCTTAAGGAAGAGCTAAATAATTGTAGAGAAAATAGAATCTCCACGACGATACCAAAACCTTCTAATATTATTTGAGAAAAAAAATGATAATTATAACCCACAAAAGTATTTTTTTTAGAATCATTAACAAAAAGAATGAAATGAGTCTGTTGATACATTCGAGTACTTAAACGTTTTACAATTAGTAAACTAAATTTATTGTTATAATCGACATTTTCTATAAAAAAGGACTCATGAGCATAAGCTAGTCCATAAATAGATTCCCGAAAAAAAAGTGGGTATAGGATGTCCTGGTATCGAGATCTACGGAGTTCTAAATATGCTTGATATTGCTCCATTAAAAAAAAAAAAGTCTATTTGGTCAAACAAAGAATCAGAGATTCATTGGATTATCAAATGATACATAGTGCGATATGGTCAAAACAGAAAATTATAGGTATAAATATATACCTAGAGAAGTAAAACCCATTAACGGACTCTCTCTAATCGATTTTTTGCCTAATTTTTGTTCTAGGATAACGAGCTAATTAAGAATCCTTTATTTTTTTTTTACCTAATCGCTCTTTTGATTTTGGAAAAAATATCTTTATCAATATACTCTTTCTTTTACACATTTATCGCTACCCCAAAATACCAAAAGATAATGGAAAATAGCTATATAGTTAGGACTCATAACAAAAATAAACCATTCACCAGAAAAGCTTTTCCCACATCAAGCACTAACCTATTTTTAACGTACAATTAGATGGGGTAATGATCCAAATAAAAAATAAATGAAAGCTCGATGCTTTTTGTTTCCCTATTAGAATTAGAACCACCAAGTTCTATCCCTTTATTAATCAAACCCAACGGAATTTTTTTTGTTACGAGCCAAAAATTCAAACAAAAATTTGAGCTGGATCCTAAAAGAATGAAATATTTTTAGAATTCTTCATTGATACGACATGCTACTTTTTCCAGTCATTCCTTTCTGGATCAGTCGTGGTTTTACAAGCTCTACCGATAGTATCGACGAACCCATTGCTTCATAGAAATGCGTAAAAAATAGAGTCGCTCTTAAAAGCCGAGTACTCTACCATTGAGTTAGCAACCCCATTACAATTTAAAAAATAAGGTGGATATTTATACCCAATCGCAATCAAAAAAATAAAATTACAAAATTGAATTGTCTAAAAAACTAAAAAAAGATATACCACCTATTTAAATACTATGTTCTTGAAATACTATGTTAGAGTTATCCATTATTATTATATATATAAGACTATATATATATTGGTATATATAGATCTAATATTTTCGTATATATATTCGTGTTTACCTTTCAATTCACTTACTTATTCATTAACAAAGTTTTTCTTGTTTGTCTCGCAGAAAGAAAACCAATGAACCTACCATTTGATGAAGTAATAACGCCTATTTAACGTAAGTAAGGTGATCAATTTATTCACGATCGGATTATATTTATTTGATACAGTGTTGTCAATATTAGTATTGAAAAAAAAATACAATCGAATAAATACAATCGAATTAATAAGATTTTCAATCTTATTAATTCGATTATTAGTATTATGTTAGAATTACTTATAAGAAAAATTATTTAAATATATATATATCTTTTTTTATTCTAAAATGATATTCTAAACTAAAAAAACGTATAAAATTATAGAAATATAGAAATCAATAGGAAAATACAAATTTCATATAGAAATGGAACAACTTCCCTATTATGTGAAATTCACATCGAAAAAGGCAATAGCCAGTTTCCCTTATAAATTGTAATCACTTTTTTCGTAAAATATCGTCTACTTACTATGCTTCTATTCCAATACGAAAGATAGAAATCTGTTTAATAATTAAGTATCTTTGTATTCGGCTCAATCCTTCTTTTAGGAAAAGATTGTGCCGAGTTTAATTGCAATTAATCCAAAGTATCCATTGCTTCGAATTCAAATAGTATCCATTGCTTCGAATTCAAATTTGATCTCCTTCCATACTTCGCAAGCAGCAGCTAATTCAGGACTCCATTTGCTAGCCTCACGGATAATTTCATTACCTTCACGAGCAAGATCACGTCCTTCATTTCGAGCCTTCACACAGGCTTCAAGAGCTACTCGATTAGCTACAGCACCTGGTGCATTTCCCCAAGGGTGTCCTAAAGTTCCTCCGCCAAATTGAAGTACGGAATCATCTCCAAAGATTTCGGTCAGAGCAGGCATATGCCAAACGTGAATACCTCCCGAAGCAACAGGCAGAACACCTGGTAGAGAAACCCAATCCTGAGTGAAATAAATACCACGACTTCGATCTTTTTCAACAAAATCATCACGCAGTAAGTCAACAAAACCTAAAGTGATATCTCTTTCCCCTTCAAGTTTACCTACTACGGTACCGGAGTGAACATGATCTCCACCAGACAAACGTAATGCTTTAGCTAATACACGAAAGTGCATACCATGATTCTTTTGTCTGTCGATAACTGCATGCATTGCACGATGTATATGAAGAAGTAGACCATTATCTCGGCAATAATGAGCCAAGCTAGTATTTGCAGTGAATCCCCCTGTTAAATAATCATGCATTACGATAGGAACGCCTAATTCTCTGGCAAATACAGCTCTTTTCATCATTTCTTCGCATGTACCCGCAGTTGCATTCAAGTAATGCCCTTTGATTTCACCTGTTTCAGCCTGTGATTTAAAAATCGCTTCAGCACAAAATAAGAAACGGTCTCTCCAACGCATAAATGGTTGGGAATTCACATTTTCATCATCTTTGGTAAAATCAAGTCCCCCACGAAGACATTCATAAACAGCTCTACCATAATTCTTAGCGGATAACCCCAATTTAGGTTTAATAGTACATCCTAATAGGGGACGACCATACTTGTTCAATTTATCTCTCTCAACTTGGATGCCGTGAGGCGGACCTTGGAAAGTTTTAATATAAGCGGTTGGGATTCGCAAATCCTCCAGACGTAGAGCACGCAGTGCCTTGAACCCAAATACATTACCGACAATAGAAGTAAACATGTTAGTAACAGAACCTTCTTCAAAAAGGTCTAAAGGATAAGCTACGTAAGCAATATATTGATTTTCTTCCCCAGCAACAGGTTCGATGTGATAGCATCGTCCTTTGTAACGATCAAGACTGGTAAGCCCATCGGTCCACACAGTTGTCCATGTACCAGTAGAAGATTCGGCGGCTACCGCAGCACCTGCTTCTTCAGGTGGAACTCCAGGTTGAGGAGTTACTCGAAATGCTGCCAAGATATCAGTATCTTTGGTTTCATACTCAGGAGTATAATAATTCAATTTATAATCTTTAACACCAGCTTTGAACCCAACACTTGCTTTAGTCTCTGTTTGTGGTGACATAAATCCCTCCCTACAACTCTTGAATTAAGAATTCTTGAAACAATAAGGTCTACTCGATATGACTTAGGAGTTAATGAAATCTTTTACAAAAATCAACTACTATTATCAATTAATCCCAAAGGTTCGTTATGTTATTATTAAATTAAACGATGGTATTTGATTTGTCAAATACATCATTATTGTATACTCTTTTCTATGTATGGCGCAACCCAATCTTTTTTTTTTTTCAATTTGATCTTATTTTTTAATTTTGAAATCGAAAGATCTAATCTAAATAATAATAATAATTTATTCTTAATCTTGACAGTGATATATGTTGTCTATGTAAATCCTAGATGTAAAAATAGGCAGCTTTCTCCCCGGAAAATAAAAAAAGAGGTCAAAAAATAGGGAAACAGAGGGTAAGTCTAAAAAATTGTCTACTGAGGAAATACGAAAGCCAATGATAAAAAAAATGAATTCTAAATTAAGGTACAGGTTCGAATTCCATACAGAATATAGATGATATTTTCTAGAATGATAGAAAAAAAGAAAAGACTTTCGAAAGATTTTATCCAATTGAAATTTTCAAAATAACTGCAGTAAGCTTAAGAATTCAATAATTGAATTTGAATAAGTAAGTAAACAGTTAAAGAGGATTGATGGAATAGTACCAAAAAAATGGAGTACTAACTCCCATTTCTTATTTCTTTTTGAATTAACCGATCAACTTGCTTTCTTATCGAACATTTCTTTTTGATTTAAAAACTTTTTCGGAAAAAAAAATTGGCTTTTGATATGCGAATAAATCCTCCTACTTCCGGTCCTGAAGTTTCTTCGATTGAAAAAAAAAATCTGGGACATATTGACCAAATAATTGGTCCGGTACTAGATGTAGCCTTTCCCCCGGGGAAGATGCCTAATATTTACAATGCTCTGGTAGTTAAGGGTCGAGATACTGTTGGTCAACAAATTAATGTGACTTGTGAAGTACAACAATTATTAGGAAATAATCGAGTTAGGGCTGTAGCTATGAGTGCTACAGATGGTCTAATGAGAGGAATGCAAGTTATTGACACAGGAACTCCCCTAAGTGTTCCAGTAGGCGGAGCAACTCTAGGACGAATTTTCAACGTGCTTGGAGAGCCGATTGATAATTTAGGTCCTGTAGATACTCGTACAACATCTCCCATTCATAGATCTGCGCCTACCTTTATACAATTAGATACAAAATTATCTATTTTTGAAACAGGAATAAAAGTAGTAGATCTTTTAGCTCCTTATCGTCGTGGAGGAAAAATAGGACTTTTCGGTGGAGCTGGAGTGGGTAAAACAGTACTTATTATGGAATTGATCAATAACATTGCCAAAGCTCATGGAGGTGTATCTGTATTTGGCGGAGTAGGTGAGCGTACTCGCGAGGGAAATGATCTTTATATGGAAATGAAAGAATCTGGAGTAATTAATGAACAAAATATTGCAGAATCCAAAGTAGCTTTAGTATATGGTCAAATGAATGAACCACCCGGAGCTCGTATGAGAGTTGGTTTAACTGCCCTAACTATGGCGGAATATTTTCGAGATGTCAATGAGCAAGATGTACTTCTATTTATCGACAATATCTTCCGCTTCGTTCAAGCAG
>NW_028197073.1:40000-65239 GCF_037176805.1 Vigna unguiculata | reverse complement strand
CATAATGAAGCCTGCTATATATTGATGATGAGTATATAAGGCAGCTTGAGTAGTAAAGTCTTGCGCTATAAACGCATAAGCAGGTAAAGAGTACATGTGTTGTGCTACCAAGGAAGTAATAACCCCTAAAGAGGCTAGAGCAAGACCTAATTGAAAATGAATTGAATTATTGATTGTATCATAAAGACCCTTATGCCCACGCCCCAATCTACCCCCCGGAGGAGTATGTGCTTCTAAAAGATCTTTAATACTGTGACCAATCCCGAAATTAGTTCTATACATATGGCCAGCAACTAGAAAAATAAACGCAATAGCCAAATGATGGTGTGCAATATCAGTTAACCATAAACTTTGAGTTTGCGGATGAAATCCTCCGAGAAGTGTTAGAATAGCAGTTCCTGCTCCTTGAGGGGTACCAAATATATGATTATTGGAATCTGGGTTTTGAGCATAAAGATTCCACTGACCTGTAAAAAATGGACCTAATCCCTCGGGGTGCGGCAAGATATCTAATAAATTGTTCCATCGAACGGATTCCCCCCTGGACCCCGGAATAGCAACATGAACTAAATGCCCTGTCCAAGCCAAGGAACTTACTCCGAATAGTCCTGACAAATGATGATTGAGGCGGGATTCGGCATTTTTAAACCACGAAACACTCGGTTTCCATTTTGGTTGTAGGTGTAACCAACCTGCTATTAAAGATATAATAGAAAGTATTAATAGAAAAATAGCTCCAGTATAAAGATCCCCATTAGTACGTAAACCGATTGTATACCACCACTGATAAACACCAGAATAGGCTATATTAACAGGACCTAGAGCACCCCCTCGAGTAAAAGCTTCTACAGCTGGTTGACCAAAATGAGGATCCCAAATTGCATGAGCAATAGGTCTTACATGTAAAGGATCCTGTACCCATGTCTCAAAATTACCTTGCCAAGCTACATGAAAGAGATTCCCGGAAGTCCACAGAAAAATGATTGCTAATTGCCCGAAATGAGAAGCAAAAATATTCTGATAAAGACGTTCCTCAGTAATATCATCATGACTTTCGAAGTCATGTGCGGTAGCAATACCAAACCAAATACGACGAGTAGTGGGGTCTTGAGCTAAGCCTTGACTAAAGCTTGGAAATCTTAATGCCATAATGATTTTCAAATCCTCCTAGCTATTATCCTACTGCAATAATTCTTGCTAAGAAGAATGCCCATGTTGTGGCAATTCCACCTAGAAGGTAATGTGTTACTCCTACAGCACGTCCTTGTACAATGCTCAAGGCTCTGGGCTGAGTAGCAGGAGCAACTTTTAATTTATTATGAGCCCAAACAATGGATTCAATAAGTTCTTGCCAATAACCACGCCCGCTGAATAGAAACATTAAACTAAAAGCCCATACAAAATGTGCACCCAAGAAAAAAAGACCATATGCAGATAATGAAGAACCATAAGACTGAATTACCTGGGATGCCTGCGCCCATAAGAAATCACGAAGCCACCCATTAATGGTAATGGAACTCTGCGCAAAATTTCCTCCTGTGATATGAGTTACTATCCCTTGATCACTTATACTACCCCAAACATCTGACTGCATTTTCCAACTGAAATGGAATATAACTACGGAAATTGAATTGTACATCCAAAATAGTCCTAAGAAGACATGATCCCAAGCGGATACTTGGCATGTCCCCCCTCTTCCAGGTCCATCACAAGGGAAACGAAAACCTAGATTTGCTTTATCCGGTATCAATCGTGAACTACGAGCAAATAGAACACCCTTTAAGAGTATCAATACTGTTACATGAATTGTAAATGCATGAATATGATGGACCAAAAAATCCGCAGTTCCTAAAGGAATAGGTAACAAAGCAACTTTACCGCCCACTGCTACTAAATTTTCACCTCCCCAAGTCAAACTGGTACTTGTTGCTGCACCTGGGGCTGTTGTGCCAGGTGCTAAAGCGTGGGTATTTTGTATCCATTGAGCAAAGATCGGCTGTAATTGTATAGCAGTATCTGAAAACATATCTTGAGGGCGCCCTAATGCGCTCATGGTATCATTATGAATATACAAACCAAAACTGTGAAAACCTAAAAAGATACATACCCAGTTAAGATGTGATATGATTGAATCACGATGTCTAAGGACACGATCTAATAGATCGTTGTATCGAATAGTCGGATCATAATCTCTTACCATAAAAATCGCTGCATGCGCAGCAGCACCGACTATGAGAAATCCACCAATCCACATGTGATGTGTAAACAATGACAGTTGTGTACCATAGTCAGTAGCTAGGTATGGATAAGGAGGCATAGAATACATATGGTGAGCTACAACAATGGTCAAAGAGCCTAACATAGCTAGATTAATAGATAATTGAGCATGCCATGACGTTGTTAGAATCTCATATATACCTTTATGACCCTGGCCTGTAAATGGACCTTTATGTGCCTCTAAAATGTCTTTTATATTGTGACCAATACCCCAGTTGGTCCTATACATGTGACCCGCTATCAAGAAAAGAATTGCAATAGCTAAATGATGGTGTATAATATCGGTCAGCCATAAACCTCCAGTTACTGGATCTAATCCTCCACGAAAAGTAAGAAATTCTCCGTATTTTGACCAATTCAAGGTAAAAAATGGGGTTGCTCCCTCGGAAAAACTCGGATAAAGTTGAGCCAAAAGATCCCGATTTAGGATAAATTCATGAGGAAGTGGTATCTCTTTGGGATCTACTGCAGCATTTAGAAATTGGTTAATCGGTAAAGATACATGTATTTGATGTCCTGCCCAAGAAAGAGACCCCAACCCTAGGAGCCCTGTCAAATGGTGATTCAACATAGATTCTACATCTTGGAACCAAGCCAATTTTGGAGCAGCTTTGTGATAATGAAACCAACCAGCAAAAAGCATTAAGGCTGCAAAGACCAATGCACCAATTGCAGTACAATAGAGTTGTAATTCATTAGTTATTCCAGATGCTCTCCAAATCTGAAAAAAACCAGAGGTTATTTGTATTCCTCGGAACCCCCCCCCTACATCACCATTCAATATTTCTTGACCCACTATTGGCCAAACCACCTGAGCACTAGGCCTAATGTGAGTAGGATCACTTAACCATGCCTCATAATTGGAAAAACGAGCACCATGAAAATACATGCCACTCAGCCAAAGAAAGATGATAGAGAGTTGGCCAAAATGCGCACTAAAAACTTTTCGGGAAATCTCCTCTAAATCATTAGTATGGCTATCAAAATCATGAGCGTCAGCATGTAGGTTCCAGATCCAAGTAGTAGTATCTGGTCCCTTAGCTATTGTTCTTGAGAAATGACCAGGTTTTGCCCATTCCTCAAAAGAAGTTTTTATAGGATCCCTATCTACCAAAATTTTAACTTCTGGTTCCGGTGAACGAATAATCATTGAGTCCTCCTCTTTCCAGACAACACATACAAAGAGACCTGCCAACATAAAACAGAATTAGTGAACTTATTAGAGATGTTTCTATTGAGTTTTGTTCTCTCCTATCTCTCATGTATTGGATATCTTAGTAAATTTCATTTCTTTAGTTTTTCACTAGAACAATTATGATCTCGAAGTCAATTCGGGGCAAGTGTTCGAATCTATTATGACATAAGAGTGAGGCGCTCAACGGACCTATTTTAATCTTCTAAGACCTTTTTGGGAACTCTGAATGGAAGTTCAATAATTTTTCGTGCAGCCTAATCAAATGTATTCAGATTTTATTCTAATTCTATTCCTTAGATTTTATTTTTTTTTTTAGATAAAGTATAAGTATGTACTCTATTTCAAATTGAGCAGGCATTAGCATTCATTATTAGGCAATATACCTATATTTTATTTCTTTTTTTGAAGGTCTCTTTTCTTAATTTGATTGAATATTAGTTTAAATAACAGAAAAAAGGAGAAAATTATCTACTGTATCCACATCTCGTTTATTTCTATGAAATACTAGACAAAATCGAACAAAATTAGAAGGGATATATTTAAATTATGTGATTGGTCGTTCCTATAGAAATGATTTTTGAATTTGATAGGGACAAGAAACAAGAATTTATAACAATATATATTTATCTATCTATATCTTTATATAGATAGATAAATATATAAGAAAAAAAAGAAACAGAGTGTTCTTATTCAAAACGCCCTGTGATCTTCAACCAATTCTGTGCTGCAATATAATTACCGGGGGTGAGAGCTATAGCTTGTTTCCAATATTCAGCGGCTTGATTAAACCAAGACTCCGCAACTTCTGAGTCTCCCTGCCGAATGGCCTGTTCTCCTCGGTCGAAATAGGTGAGTCAATTCCTTTCCTTAGAACCGTACTTGAGAATTTCCTGACTCATACGGCTCAGTAGTCAATTCTTTTTTTGTTCTATTATCTTGAAGTTAACTAAAAGAAAAAAAGAAATTATTAATATGAGTTTCAAACTTTCATTTTTACTAATAAATAAAGAATTTCAAAGAATTTCATCTTTTTTTTTAGTTTTATCTTTTCTCCTACCTTCAGAAAAGGGAATCAAGCATTGGCATTAACGCCCTAATTCTAATTTTCTGAAAGGTAACTATCTCGATTTTATATATCATATACAAAAATATATGATAGATTCATTTCTATAGAATCTTGGTAAAAGTTTTTTCTTTCTTATCTTATAAGTTCTTATAAGTAAAGAGAAAATACTTTCTATCTTTGGGATTTGATACTACACCGCTGCTCAAAATACCAGGGGATCCTTTTTATTACATAAGTGGATTCCTGACTTCTTTATTTATCATGAGATAAGGAAGCAGTTTTTATTATATCGATTGAAAACCGTGGTTAATTGATCCTTACGATGCTTCCTTTATCAATTAGATCTTTTATCCATAGAAAAAGAGGGTATCTAGACATATCGATTTCTTCATATTTTTACTTCTATGAAGTTTCTTTGCTACAGCTGATAAAAATCGTTGTTTTGAACGATATATATATGTAGAAAGCCTTTCTTATTTATAATTATTTATATTTCTATATTTCTTATATTAAAATTTGTGGATTTGCTTGTTCTTTTCTTTTTTCTTTCTATAGTGGAGATAGTCGCACGTAATGACAGATCACGGCCATATTATTAAAAGCTTGGGGTAAAAATGGGTTTCGTTCGAGCGCCCGAAAATAATATTCCAAAGCTTTAGTATGTTCTCCGTTACTTGTGTGAATAAGGCCTATGTTATAAAGTATATAACTTCGATCATAGGGATCAATTTCCAGTCGCATAGCCTCATAATAATTCTGTAAAGCTTCTGCATAATTTCCTTCAGATTGAGCTGACATCCGTTACGGTCGTCATTCGGTTCAAAGAATCTCCGCTCCAGAACTGTACGTGAGATTTTCATCTCATACGGCTCCCCCCTTATGTGTGTAATGAGAAAAATCCATCAAATCAAAAAATATTCCAGTATTCTCATTCTCAACTGAACAGAGCTAGTGTTTTTACAATAAATCTCTAGCCAACCTTCCTGTCAAAAATTATTTCTTAACATTAAGTATGTAGGTACTTGATAAAAAAAAATAAGAACTTCAACAATTTCTTTGTCCTCTACGCTGCTTAATTTCCTGGAATTAGTCACCTCAATAATCTTCGATGGTTCTATGGGTATCCAAAATATGAACGAGATGGATATTTATTGTCCCAACCATTCCTGTTAGTCCCAATCTCGATAAGCCATGGATATAGATAGATACAAAGTTTTCGTGTCCTTGATTCCCAAGCGTAGTGCTTCTTTCCCAATGTTGCCTATCAGTACTAGTAATTTGGGGTTGACCTAACCCCATAAGTATAGGTATAACCTTTCGCTTAATACTAGAAACCTAAAATTCAAGCATATAAGGCTTCATTAATCGAGGATACACGACAGAAGGAATTAATCCTTTTATTTACAAATTTCACCTTCAACACGCGTGGGGTTTTTCCATTCCATTTTTTTTTGACCGAAATCGGTCAAAAAAAATGGAATCAAATCACACCATCTCTGTAATAAGTGAATGCCCTTTTTTCTCCTGAAGTTGTCGGAATTATTCGTAATAAGATATTGGCTACAATTGAAAAGGTCTTATCTATAAAATTTTCATTTATCCGAGATCTAGGCATAGGTAGAAATCCATTCTATAATTTAATTAATCATGGTGTGAGAAATCAATCCCACAAATAAAGGAATTGTATAATTATAATACAGTGCGAAATAACGTAAAAATGAACTCATCAATCAAATTTGTTTATCCTAAGACCTTGTAGGAGGTTTTTTTTTAATTTTACTTTGTATTTTTATAGTTTGAATAGGTTTTATGCATTTATGAAAAATAGGATTGATTCACTATTCAACATTCAACCGGTTTCTGGGCATCATTATATAGGAGAGATGGCCGAGTGGTTCAAGGCGTAGCATTGGAACTGCTATGTAGGCTTTTTGTTTACCGGGGGTTCGAATCCCTCTCTTTCCGAATCTTTACCAAATTCATCAATATTACTCATCCCAATGCATACCATTATTTCATATTTCAAATTTGTTTGTTGATATGGACAACTTTATATTCCTCATTTTTCGGTAATACAAAAAATAGTGGATAACGGGTGGGCAAGGAATAAAAATTTTCGCATATCCATGTCTATGATATATGAATAGCAGAAAATCCTTGTAAAAAAAACTCTTGTTATTTTAGTTAAGTTTAAGTTTGACGAGAATAATATTCTACAACCAGTAATTCATTTATTTTCAAACCAACCCATTTATTATCTATTATTTGATTAATTAAACCTTTATATTGGAAAGGGTGAACAGTCAAATGATTTGGCAATTTCTCATGGGGGGCTGAATCAAAATAATTTTGAATAAGAGTTTTAGATTTTTGTTCATCCTTTGCTGTAATAATATCTTGAGGTTTACAACGATAACTTGGTATATCCACTATACGACCATTAACTAAAACATGTCTATGGTTTATAAATTGGCGGGCTTGAGGAATAGTCGCAGCCATACCCAATCGAAAAAGTATGTTATCCAAGCGCATTTCAAGTAGTTGTAATAAAACCTGACCAGTTGATCCTTTAGCTTTTCCGGAGATACGAACGTATTTAAGCAATTGTCGTTCTGTAAGACCATAATGAAAACGCAATTTTTGTTTTTCTTCTAAACGAATACGATATTGAGATTTTTTACTGAAGCGCAATTGATTTCGAAATTCGTTTTTGACTGTTGGCCTTTTACTAGTAAGTCCTGGTAAATATCCTAGACGACGTATTTTTTTGAAACGAGGTCCTCTGTAACGTGACATAAAAACTCCTTTTTTAAAATGAAAAATCTTATAAATCGAAATGAAAACTAAACGAAATGAAAAATATTATAGAATTCTAAATGAAGCGAAATCTACTAAAGTTTTATAGTACAAAGAAGAATTAGATGAATTTTATCAATATCCGAATTTATTGTATATAAAAGAATACAAAAAAGTAGGTTAATTTCTTGATTTCTTCCGCAGAGATCGAACTCTCCCAATTTTTTATTTCTAAAAAAGATATTATCAATTATGTAAAAAACAAATAGAGAAAAGCCGGTTATCGGATTCGAACCGATGACCATCGCATTACAAATGCGATGCTCTAACCTCTGAGCTAAACCGGCTAATGTAAACGAAATATACATATGCAGAAGAATTGAATGGGATCTTAGTTATCAATTTTTAGTTATTTATAACAAAATTCAAATTAATACAAACATCAAAAATAGAGAAAGAAAATATAGAAAATCAAACCCAATTTTTATTATTTCTATTATTTATTTTATCTGATAACATAAAGTGCAAGATAATAATTAATATTATATTAATATAATTTATTTAATATAATTTATTTCGATCTACTATTCTAGATATATATTATTAAATTGATTTCTTTCAAAAAGATTATTTATTAGTACTTAAAGTAAATTTGAATAAATATAAATTTTAGTAAATATTTATTAAGGAATTCCATATTTCTAAGTAAATGTCTAATTCTATATTATATTCAATTAAAAGAATGGTTTTTTTTAGCCACTAGATTCGTTTTAGTTATATAAATTGTATATGAATAAATGGATTGTTTATTTTCTTTTTTTTTTTAAGCAAAAACAAAAAAAAAAAAAGAATCGACCATTCGAGTATTCTAAATTGTATGAAAAAAGAAGATAAGTAGGTACATAGAAGATAAGTAGATATGTGGTCTATATCTGTGTATATTGAATTGTTAATATATAGATATTAGAATTAGTTCTGATTCAAACAAATAAAGGTATCCAATATAGATGAAATAAAATCTATAAAATTGGAGAAAGGGGTTTTTAATATTTAATAAAATAATATGTATTTAATGAATTCAAAAGTTCCCGCATAATTCTCATAATAGAAATGAAAAAAAAAGCATTCTATTATAATCAGATTCAAATAAAAAAAAAGATGGGGATATGGCGAAATTGGTAGACGCTACGGACTTAATTGGATTGAGTTTTGGTATGGAAACTTACCAAGTAATAATTTTCAAATTCAGAGAAACCCTGGAATTCACAATGGGCAATCCTGAGCCAAATCCTGTTTTCTGAAAACAAATAAAAATTCAGAAAGTGATAATAAAAAAGGGATAGGTGCAGAGACTCTATGGAAGCTGTTCTAACAAACGAAATTGACGACTTTTTTTATTGCATTAGTAAAAGAATCCTTTCACCAAAATTACAGGAATGGATCAAAGATAAACATTTAGAAACATATATATATACTGAAATACTCTTTCAATTTGTTACTTTTTATTTTATTATTGAAGATCTATTTGTGATAAAAATATTCACAAATGAAAAATGTGAATCAAATCAATTCGAAGTTGAAGAAAAGATGGAATATTTATTGATGAAATTATTCACTTCATCATAATCGGCTAAAACCCTTGAAGAACTGATAAATCAGATGAGAATAAAGATAGAGTCCTATTCTACATGTCAATACCGACAACAATGAAATTGAAAGTAAGAGGAAAATCCGTCGACTTAAGAAATCATGAGGGTTCAAGTCCCTCTATCCCCAAAAATACTTTTTCATTTTCTAATTTTTTTCCTATATCCTCTCTATCTTGAAGTCCTTATTTATGTGTTTTATTCGATTTATTATTTCCCAACGAAATTGGAATTTTTATTTTCATCAATTTCCTATCTATCATAATTTTCTTATCTATCATAATGACAAGGGACGAGTTTTGGAATAGATATAAATATATATGTGAAACACATAGAATTTTTTTTAATCAGAAATGTATAAATTAATATCTTATTTTTTAGCAAGGAATTTTCATATGCGTAATTAACGATTAACAATAAAAAATAATTATTACTGCGGAAACTCACTTACAAACTTTTTTTTTACTTAGTTGATATAGATTCATTAACATAGATTTTAAAAATCTTTTAAAATCAAAGTATTAAGCTTCAAGAATGGTCGGGATAGCTCAGTTGGTAGAGCAGAGGACTGAAAATCCTCGTGTCACCAGTTCAAATCTGGTTCCTGACACAAGATTCATTTGTATGAGTATCTATCCCCCATATTCATTTTAATGAATATGGGGGATAGATACTCATACAAATTTGTGTTCTTCTAGATTCTGATACATAACATATTTCTTTGATCTATTTAGGTATCTGTAGATATACTTTTCCTAGATGATTAAAGAATAGATGCAATTTTTTATTAGGTATATTCGCTTATCTATAGTATCTATATATATATAGATATAGATATATAGATAATGAATTCTTTATCTATTTTTTTCCTTTTTTTTCTGCGATACAAAAAAAGGTTTCTATTTCCATAATATTCGAGTGGTTTAATTAGTTGGTTAAAAGACCTAAAAGTCGAAGTTCTGGGGTGGAGTGAGAATATTAAGAATTCATCTGAGAAGGATTACCAAAATAGAATCGAGCCCTTTTCTTTGTGTTTTTTTTTTCGTGGCCGTATAATTGATGGTGATGTGCACGTTATATAGTTTATTATAAAGATAAAGAATTAGTTTATTATAAAGATAAAGAATTTTTGCAGTTCATCCTATTTCTTTTATTGGCTTGGCTGATAAGAACTCAGTATTGTTTTTGTTTTAGAATCTTAAGAAACTCCTATCCATCCTATTTTAAACCCTATAATTATTCATTCTATTATTTCTGAATTTTGTGATTTCTCACATAATAATATCTGAATGCAACTTCCATTACTCTGCCTGATTTAATGTCAATCAATTATTTTGTCTGATCTATAACAGAATGTACTTATATTCTTTGACTGGGGTTGCAGAAGTTTGGATTAGTTTATTATTTTTATCATTTAGTGAGCATCTTGTATTTCATAAAAATTTGGAGCAATATAATCTTTACGCAAAGGCCATCCTATCCAATTTTCGGGCATTAAAATACGTCTTAGACGCGGATGACTATCATAAGAGATTCCCAACATATCATAAGATTCCTTTTCTTGAAAATCCGCACTTTTCCAAACCCAAAAAATCGAAGGAATTCTGGGATTTTTTCTTGATACAAATATTTTTATGCATACCTCTTCGGGTTGATTTATACCATACTCTATTCTTGTAAAATGATATACACTAGCTAAGAGTCCTCCGGGTGCTACATCATAGGCACATTGAGAACGTAGATAATTGTAACCATATACATATAAAATGACAGCAATGGAATGCCAATCCTCGGGCTTTATTTGTAAAGTCTCTATTCCTAGGTAATCGAAACCCAAGGATCTATGAATTAGTCCATGTTTGACTAGCCAAGAAGACAAACGACCTTGCATTTTTTGCTTCTCCTAAATTTTTTTTATGAGTTTGGTATTAGTATTTTCTATTACGATGAAATTTTTAAAATACGATGAAATTTTTAAAAAAGGAATTGCTTTTTATTATTGTACTTTAAAAAAATGTGTCAGACGATATCTCTGAAGTAGATGGCGGTTGATAGAAAAATTCTTGACCATAATTGTCAGTATAAGTACTGTATCCAACATGAAACTTATGGTTGGTAGTAAAACATCTATTCTCTCGTTGAAAACTCATTGGATCTTCATATATTTCTCGAGATATTTTCTTACGAAGTTTTGTTATAGCATCTATAATGGCCTCCGGTTTAGGTGGACAGCCCGGCAAATATACATCTACAGGAATTAGCTTATCTACGCCTCGAACAGTACTATAAGAATCGGTACTAAACATCCCCCCCGTAATTGTACAGGCTCCCATAGCAATAACATATTTAGGTTCGGGCATTTGTTCATATAATCGAACTAAAGAAGGGGCCATTTTCATAGTTACAGTGCCCGCTGTTAAAATTAGGTCCGCCTGCCTAGGACTCGATCGTGGTACTAGTCCATAACGATCAAAATCGAATCGTGATCCTATTAATGAAGCAAATTCAATGAAGCAACAACTCGTACCATAAAGAAGCGGCCATAAACTGGATAATCTTGACCAATTTGAAAAATCATTTAATGTCGTTGAAATAACTGAATTTTGGGTTGTTTGATCAAGTAAGGGAAACTCAATGGAATTCATAATTGTCTCAATATTTTTTTTTCTAATTGTCTAAATAGTCAAGAATTAAGACCATTCTAATGCCCCCTTTCGCCATGCATAAACTGAACCAACAATTAGGATAAGCACGAATAAGAAAGCTTCTAAAAATACGGATACCCCTAATACATCGAAACTCATTGCCCATGGATAAAGAAAAACCGTTTCAACATCAAAAACAACAAAAATGAGAGCAAACATATAATAACGGATTCGAAATTGTAACCAAGCATCGCCTATTGGTTCTATTCCGGATTCATAACTAGAAAGTTTTTCCGGTCCCTTGCTAATGGGGGCTAAAATTCCAGAAATTAGAAATGCCAAAATAGGAATCAAACTTGATATTATTAGAAATGCCCAAAAAATATCATATTCGTAAAGAAGAAACATAAAAGTACTCCTCTGAATGTAGAAAATATACCAAATTCATTTTCATTTTTAGTCTAAAGTCTCCATTTTTTTAGACTAGCTGAATATACTAATATTAATATTATTCTATCGAATATGAATATGTTCGAATAGAAAGTTACAAATTGTTTTTTTTTTAGTAATAGTCTTAGTAATGAGATCTATTCGATCCAAAATAGTATTAATATTATTAGTATCTGTAGGAATATTAGGGCTATACGGACTCGAACCGTAGACCTTCTCGGTAAAACAGATCAAACTAATTATTATCTAAATGATTTAAATTGTTTTCAAAACCCAACATGCATTTTTTTTTGCATTGAGCTTTTTCATTAACTGATAAAAATATTAGTTAGTCCACCATCTTTTTTTTTTTTTACAGTAAAGAATAAAGAGATGATTCCCTATGCTCTTCTTTTTTATTTGTATAACAATCAAAGAGCACTACCAAAGTGTTTCAAAGAAGGATTATCTTGACGTAGGTCTGCTTCTGGCCTAGATCAACTTAAGTTAAATGGACTCTTTATCCACCTACTAAAATTAAAATAGAAGATAAGAAATGACACTTCATACACCTTAAAGTTCATAAAATAGGAAGAAAAGATAATCTTTTTTAGGTCCCTATACCCTTTATGTTTAGCATTGACGAGAAATGGGTATTCACCTTATCAATATCTCAAATCAATTATGGATTCGATTTTATGGCTAAACCCTTTGTCAGGCTAGTGTTCTCTTGTTTTGTTCCTTAAAATGGAGTAAGACACCGATTTCTTACTATAAGATAAACTTTTTTAATTACAAGATGAACTCCTCTGAAAAAAAGCATTGGCGCTCGTGTAAACGAGGTGCTCTACCTAACTGAGCTACAGCCCTTGTGTTTTTGATACATATTTTATCATAGTATGAAGATAATTGCTTGTCAAGATGAATATTACATGATCGAATCCCTTGAACGGGGGTTGGTATTGCTTATCAGTAATTTTACATTTATAATCAATTAATCTGATAGATGGGTACTCTTCTTTTTTTTTTTTTGAGGAGGAGTCCTAAATTACCTACTTAACTCAGTGGTTAGAGTATTGCTTTCATACGGCGGGAGTCATTGGTTCAAATCCAATAGTAGGTAAGGTATAGTTATAACTTATTAGATACCTTTGACTGTGGTATCTAATAAGCTTTTCTACTTACTTTTTTCTTCTGACTGTTTCTTTTTTCTTTTTATTGTTTTCGGATATTGGGACGCATCAATTTCAACTTGTTATGAAATAACATTGATAGCCTCTACTCGTGTTCTAGCTCGTCTAAGAGCTAGATTTGCCTCAATTGTTTGTCTCTTGCCTTCAGCCTTATTCAAATTAGTTTCTGCTATTTCAAGAGTTTGCTGTGCTTCTTGTGGATCAATGTCACTACCCTTTTCCGCATCATTTACTAAAACAGTTATCTCATTATTATTTATTCTAGCAAACCCCCCCATCAGAGCCATTGTTAACCATTGGTCTTTAAGACGTATTCTCAAAATACCTATATCGACAGCTGAGGCAATAGGCGCATGATTAGGTAATACTCCAATTTGTCCGCTATTAGTAGGTAAAATGATTTCCTTCACTTCTGAATCCCAAACAATTCGATTGGGGGTCAATACACAAAGATTTAAAGTCATTTCTTCAAATTGCTCTCCGTTTCTAAGTTCGTAGCCTTCGCAGTAGCTTCATCGATATTACCTACCAAATAAAAGGCTTGTTCAGGAAGACCGTCTAATTCTCCAGAAAGAATCAAATTAAACCCTCTAATTGTTTCTACTAGACCAACATATTTTCCAGCCGAACCGGTAAAAACTTCTGCTACGAAAAAAGGTTGTGATAAGAAACGCTCAATTTTTCGTGCTCTTGCTACGGTTAAGCGATCTTCTTCGGATAATTCGTCCAAGCCAAGGATAGCTATAATGTCTTGAAGTTCTTTGTAACGTTGTAAAGTTTGTTTAACTCGTTGCGCAGTCTCATAATGTTCTTCACCAACGATTCGAGGTTGGAGCATAGTTGAGGTTGAATCTAAAGGATCTACTGCTGGATAGATACCTTTGGCGGCTAATCCTCTTGATAGTACAGTAGTAGCATCTAAATGTGCAAATGTCGTAGCAGGAGCAGGGTCAGTTAAATCGTCGGCAGGTACATAAACTGCTTGAATAGAAGTTATGGACCCTTCTTTGGTAGAAGTGATTCTTTCTTGTAAAGAACCCATTTCAGTACTAAGAGTGGGTTGATAACCCACAGCAGAGGGCATTCGACCCAATAAGGCAGATACTTCAGATCCTGCTTGAACGAAGCGGAAGATATTGTCGATAAATAGAAGTACATCTTGCTCATTGACATCTCGAAAATATTCCGCCATAGTTAGGGCAGTTAAACCAACTCTCATACGAGCTCCGGGTGGTTCATTCATTTGACCATATACTAAAGCTACTTTGGATTCTGCAATATTTTGTTCATTAATTACTCCAGATTCTTTCATTTCCATATAAAGATCATTTCCCTCGCGAGTACGCTCACCTACTCCGCCAAATACAGATACACCTCCATGAGCTTTGGCAATGTTATTGATCAATTCCATAATAAGTACTGTTTTACCCACTCCAGCTCCACCGAAAAGTCCTATTTTTCCTCCACGACGATAAGGAGCTAAAAGATCTACTACTTTTATTCCTGTTTCAAAAATAGATAATTTTGTATCTAATTGTATAAAGGTAGGCGCAGATCTATGAATGGGAGATGTTGTACGAGTATCTACAGGACCTAAATTATCAATCGGCTCTCCAAGCACGTTGAAAATTCGTCCTAGAGTTGCTCCGCCTACTGGAACACTTAGGGGAGTTCCTGTGTCAATAACTTGCATTCCTCTCATTAGACCATCTGTAGCACTCATAGCTACAGCCCTAACTCGATTATTTCCTAATAATTGTTGTACTTCACAAGTCACATTAATTTGTTGACCAACAGTATCTCGACCCTTAACTACCAGAGCATTGTAAATATTAGGCATCTTCCCCGGGGGAAAGGCTACATCTAGTACCGGACCAATTATTTGGTCAATATGTCCCAGATTTTTTTTTTCAATCGAAGAAACTTCAGGACCGGAAGTAGGAGGATTTATTCGCATATCAAAAGCCAATTTTTTTTTCCGAAAAAGTTTTTAAATCAAAAAGAAATGTTCGATAAGAAAGCAAGTTGATCGGTTAATTCAAAAAGAAATAAGAAATGGGAGTTAGTACTCCATTTTTTTGGTACTATTCCATCAATCCTCTTTAACTGTTTACTTACTTATTCAAATTCAATTATTGAATTCTTAAGCTTACTGCAGTTATTTTGAAAATTTCAATTGGATAAAATCTTTCGAAAGTCTTTTCTTTTTTTCTATCATTCTAGAAAATATCATCTATATTCTGTATGGAATTCGAACCTGTACCTTAATTTAGAATTCATTTTTTTTATCATTGGCTTTCGTATTTCCTCAGTAGACAATTTTTTAGACTTACCCTCTGTTTCCCTATTTTTTGACCTCTTTTTTTATTTTCCGGGGAGAAAGCTGCCTATTTTTACATCTAGGATTTACATAGACAACATATATCACTGTCAAGATTAAGAATAAATTATTATTATTATTTAGATTAGATCTTTCGATTTCAAAATTAAAAAATAAGATCAAATTGAAAAAAAAAAAAGATTGGGTTGCGCCATACATAGAAAAGAGTATACAATAATGATGTATTTGACAAATCAAATACCATCGTTTAATTTAATAATAACATAACGAACCTTTGGGATTAATTGATAATAGTAGTTGATTTTTGTAAAAGATTTCATTAACTCCTAAGTCATATCGAGTAGACCTTATTGTTTCAAGAATTCTTAATTCAAGAGTTGTAGGGAGGGATTTATGTCACCACAAACAGAGACTAAAGCAAGTGTTGGGTTCAAAGCTGGTGTTAAAGATTATAAATTGAATTATTATACTCCTGAGTATGAAACCAAAGATACTGATATCTTGGCAGCATTTCGAGTAACTCCTCAACCTGGAGTTCCACCTGAAGAAGCAGGTGCTGCGGTAGCCGCCGAATCTTCTACTGGTACATGGACAACTGTGTGGACCGATGGGCTTACCAGTCTTGATCGTTACAAAGGACGATGCTATCACATCGAACCTGTTGCTGGGGAAGAAAATCAATATATTGCTTACGTAGCTTATCCTTTAGACCTTTTTGAAGAAGGTTCTGTTACTAACATGTTTACTTCTATTGTCGGTAATGTATTTGGGTTCAAGGCACTGCGTGCTCTACGTCTGGAGGATTTGCGAATCCCAACCGCTTATATTAAAACTTTCCAAGGTCCGCCTCACGGCATCCAAGTTGAGAGAGATAAATTGAACAAGTATGGTCGTCCCCTATTAGGATGTACTATTAAACCTAAATTGGGGTTATCCGCTAAGAATTATGGTAGAGCTGTTTATGAATGTCTTCGTGGGGGACTTGATTTTACCAAAGATGATGAAAATGTGAATTCCCAACCATTTATGCGTTGGAGAGACCGTTTCTTATTTTGTGCTGAAGCGATTTTTAAATCACAGGCTGAAACAGGTGAAATCAAAGGGCATTACTTGAATGCAACTGCGGGTACATGCGAAGAAATGATGAAAAGAGCTGTATTTGCCAGAGAATTAGGCGTTCCTATCGTAATGCATGATTATTTAACAGGGGGATTCACTGCAAATACTAGCTTGGCTCATTATTGCCGAGATAATGGTCTACTTCTTCATATACATCGTGCAATGCATGCAGTTATCGACAGACAAAAGAATCATGGTATGCACTTTCGTGTATTAGCTAAAGCATTACGTTTGTCTGGTGGAGATCATGTTCACTCCGGTACCGTAGTAGGTAAACTTGAAGGGGAAAGAGATATCACTTTAGGTTTTGTTGACTTACTGCGTGATGATTTTGTTGAAAAAGATCGAAGTCGTGGTATTTATTTCACTCAGGATTGGGTTTCTCTACCAGGTGTTCTGCCTGTTGCTTCGGGAGGTATTCACGTTTGGCATATGCCTGCTCTGACCGAAATCTTTGGAGATGATTCCGTACTTCAATTTGGCGGAGGAACTTTAGGACACCCTTGGGGAAATGCACCAGGTGCTGTAGCTAATCGAGTAGCTCTTGAAGCCTGTGTGAAGGCTCGAAATGAAGGACGTGATCTTGCTCGTGAAGGTAATGAAATTATCCGTGAGGCTAGCAAATGGAGTCCTGAATTAGCTGCTGCTTGCGAAGTATGGAAGGAGATCAAATTTGAATTCGAAGCAATGGATACTATTTGAATTCGAAGCAATGGATACTTTGGATTAATTGCAATTAAACTCGGCACAATCTTTTCCTAAAAGAAGGATTGAGCCGAATACAAAGATACTTAATTATTAAACAGATTTCTATCTTTCGTATTGGAATAGAAGCATAGTAAGTAGACGATATTTTACGAAAAAAGTGATTACAATTTATAAGGGAAACTGGCTATTGCCTTTTTCGATGTGAATTTCACATAATAGGGAAGTTGTTCCATTTCTATATGAAATTTGTATTTTCCTATTGATTTCTATATTTCTATAATTTTATACGTTTTTTTAGTTTAGAATATCATTTTAGAATAAAAAAAGATATATATATATTTAAATAATTTTTCTTATAAGTAATTCTAACATAATACTAATAATCGAATTAATAAGATTGAAAATCTTATTAATTCGATTGTATTTATTCGATTGTATTTTTTTTTCAATACTAATATTGACAACACTGTATCAAATAAATATAATCCGATCGTGAATAAATTGATCACCTTACTTACGTTAAATAGGCGTTATTACTTCATCAAATGGTAGGTTCATTGGTTTTCTTTCTGCGAGACAAACAAGAAAAACTTTGTTAATGAATAAGTAAGTGAATTGAAAGGTAAACACGAATATATATACGAAAATATTAGATCTATATATACCAATATATATATAGTCTTATATATATAATAATAATGGATAACTCTAACATAGTATTTCAAGAACATAGTATTTAAATAGGTGGTATATCTTTTTTTAGTTTTTTAGACAATTCAATTTTGTAATTTTATTTTTTTGATTGCGATTGGGTATAAATATCCACCTTATTTTTTAAATTGTAATGGGGTTGCTAACTCAATGGTAGAGTACTCGGCTTTTAAGAGCGACTCTATTTTTTACGCATTTCTATGAAGCAATGGGTTCGTCGATACTATCGGTAGAGCTTGTAAAACCACGACTGATCCAGAAAGGAATGACTGGAAAAAGTAGCATGTCGTATCAATGAAGAATTCTAAAAATATTTCATTCTTTTAGGATCCAGCTCAAATTTTTGTTTGAATTTTTGGCTCGTAACAAAAAAAATTCCGTTGGGTTTGATTAATAAAGGGATAGAACTTGGTGGTTCTAATTCTAATAGGGAAACAAAAAGCATCGAGCTTTCATTTATTTTTTATTTGGATCATTACCCCATCTAATTGTACGTTAAAAATAGGTTAGTGCTTGATGTGGGAAAAGCTTTTCTGGTGAATGGTTTATTTTTGTTATGAGTCCTAACTATATAGCTATTTTCCATTATCTTTTGGTATTTTGGGGTAGCGATAAATGTGTAAAAGAAAGAGTATATTGATAAAGATATTTTTTCCAAAATCAAAAGAGCGATTAGGTAACAAAAAAAATAAAGGATTCTTAATTAGCTCGTTATCCTAGAACAAAAATTAGGCAAAAAATCGATTAGAGAGAGTCCGTTAATGGGTTTTACTTCTCTAGGTATATATTTATACCTATAATTTTCTGTTTTGACCATATCGCACTATGTATCATTTGATAATCCAATGAATCTCTGATTCTTTGTTTGACCAAATAGACTTTTTTTTTTTTAATGGAGCAATATCAAGCATATTTAGAACTCCGTAGATCTCGATACCAGGACATCCTATACCCACTTTTTTTTCGGGAATCTATTTATGGACTAGCTTATGCTCATGAGTCCTTTTTTATAGAAAATGTCGATTATAACAATAAATTTAGTTTACTAATTGTAAAACGTTTAAGTACTCGAATGTATCAACAGACTCATTTCATTCTTTTTGTTAATGATTCTAAAAAAAATACTTTTGTGGGTTATAATTATCATTTTTTTTCTCAAATAATATTAGAAGGTTTTGGTATCGTCGTGGAGATTCTATTTTCTCTACAATTATTTAGCTCTTCCTTAAGGGGATTAGAAATCGTAAAATCTTATAAAAATTTTCAATCAATTCATTCGATCTTTCCCTTTTTCGAAGATCAACTGATATATTTAAATCATAAGTCAGATATACGAATACCCTATCCTATCCATCTGGAAATCTTGGTTCAAATCCTGCGATATTCGATAAAAGATGTCTCTTTCTTTCATTTAATAAGGTTGTTTTTTTATTACTATTATAATTGGAATAGTCTTTTTCCTCCAAAAAAATGGATTTTTACTTTTTTTTCAAAAAGGAATCGAAGAATTTTCTTGTTCCTATATAATTTATATGTATGGGAATATGAATCTATCTTTCTTTTTCTACGTAACAAATCCTCTCAGTTACAGTTAAAACATTTTCGCGTTTTTTTTGAGCGAATTTTTTTCTATGAAAAAATAAAACATCTTGTAGAAGTATCTACTAAGAATTGTTCATATACTTTCTTCTTCTTTAAGGATACTTTCATCCATTATGTTAGATATCAAGGAAAATCAATTCTGGTTTTAAAGAATACTCCTTTTTTGATAAATAAATGGAAATACTATTTTATATATTTATGGCAATGTCATTTTGATATTTGGGCTGGACTAGAAACGATCTATATAAACGAATTATCTCAGTATTCATTTCACTTTTTAGGCTATTTTTTAAGTATTCCACTAAATCTTTCAGTAGTACGAAGTCAAATGTTGCAAAATTCATTTCTTATTAAAATTGTTATAAAAAAACTTGATACAATAGTTCCCATTATTCCTCTAATGAGATCATTGGCTAAAACAAAATTTTGTAATGTAATGGGTCATCCTATTAGTAAGCCGGTTTGGGCCAATTTATCTGATTTTGATATTATTGACCGGTTTTTGCGCATATGCAGAAATTTTTCTCATTATTACAATGGATCTGCAAAAAAAAAGAGTTTCTATCAAATAAAATATATACTTCGGTTTTCTTGTATAAAAACTTTGGCTCGTAAGCATAAAAGTACTGTGCGCATTTATTTGAAAAAATTAAGTTCAGAAAAATTATTGCAAGAATTTTTTACAGAAGAAGATCTTTTTTCTTTGATTTTTCCAAGAACTTCTTTTACTTTGCGTAGGTTTTATAGAGGTCGTATTTGGTATTTGGATATTCTTTTAAGAAACGATTTCGTCAATTATTTATAATTGAAAATAGGTTATGTTATTTTTTAAATCGGTGTAAATTGATAAAACGAACTTCCTTCTTTTTATTCAATGAGGATAAAAAAATCATTTTTTTTAGTCTTCTATATCTATATATAGGATTTTGAAATGCTCATGTAGTCAGAGTCAAGATTCGGGGTTAATGAATTAAATATTATATTTCACTTTCTTAGAGTCTTTTGCTAGGCAAGTAATTAAGGTTTAGATGTATACATAGGGAAAGCCGTGTGCAATGAAAACTGCAAACACGGCTTGGGGAGGGATTTTTTCTTGTTTTATTCTATTGTTGAATTTTATTCAAGAATAAATTATCTACTTCATCCGACTAGTTCCGGGTTCAAGTCCCGGGCAACTCATTTTTGTAGATCGATGTTGTATTATATCTATATTTCTATTCTCTATTTCTATAAATAGAATGATATATAGAAAATAAACTTTTTTTATGAATCAATGAAATGGGATAAACAAGGTAAATTCGGATAAACCGAAATGAATAAGAACATACTAATGAATAAGAACATACTATGGATATTAGTATTGGTTGACACTGGTATATAAGTCATGTTATACTGTTGAATAACAAGTCCTCAAATTCTCGCATTATAGAGAATTTTTGTGCTTGGGAGTCCCTAATGATTAAATGAACCAAGATTTTACCATGACTGCAATTTTAGAGAGACGCGAGAGCGAAAGCCTATGGGGTCGCTTCTGTAATTGGATAACCAGCACCGAAAATCGTCTTTACATTGGATGGTTTGGTGTTTTGATGATTCCTACTTTATTGACTGCAACTTCTGTATTTATTATCGCTTTTATCGCTGCCCCTCCAGTAGATATTGATGGTATTCGTGAGCCTGTTTCTGGATCTCTACTTTATGGAAACAATATCATTTCTGGTGCGATTATTCCTACTTCTGCGGCTATAGGTTTGCATTTTTATCCGATCTGGGAAGCAGCTTCTGTTGATGAGTGGTTATACAACGGCGGTCCTTATGAACTAATTGTTCTACACTTCTTACTTGGTGTAGCTTGCTACATGGGTCGTGAGTGGGAACTTAGTTTTCGTCTGGGTATGCGTCCTTGGATTGCTGTTGCATATTCAGCTCCTGTTGCAGCCGCTACTGCTGTTTTCTTGATCTATCCTATTGGTCAAGGAAGCTTTTCGGATGGTATGCCTCTAGGAATTTCAGGTACTTTCAATTTTATGATTGTATTTCAGGCTGAGCATAATATTCTTATGCATCCATTTCACATGTTAGGTGTAGCTGGTGTATTCGGCGGCTCCCTATTCAGTGCTATGCATGGTTCCTTGGTAACTTCTAGTTTGATCAGGGAAACCACAGAAAATGAATCCGCTAATGAAGGTTACAGATTTGGTCAAGAGGAAGAAACTTATAATATTGTAGCTGCTCATGGTTATTTTGGCCGATTAATCTTCCAATATGCAAGTTTCAACAATTCTCGTTCTTTACATTTCTTCCTAGCTGCTTGGCCTGTAGTAGGTATTTGGTTTACCGCTTTAGGTATCAGCACTATGGCTTTCAACTTAAATGGTTTTAATTTCAACCAATCCGTAGTTGATAGTCAAGGTCGTGTAATAAATACCTGGGCTGATATTATTAACCGAGCTAACCTTGGTATGGAAGTAATGCATGAACGTAATGCTCATAATTTCCCTCTAGATCTAGCTGCGATGGAAGCTCCATCTGTTAATGGATAAAATTTTGATCTTAATTTAAAGTAGACGAGTTTTTGTTTAAAAATAAAGGAGCAATATCAACTTTGTTAATATTGCTCCTTTATATTGGATATTGGATTAGTAATCTTTTTTTTAGATTTCTATAGATTTATACATACGTTTTTGATTGATTTAATGATTCCTTATCTTTTTTTTTTTCCTTTGTTAGAAAAAAAAGGATAATGAAAAGGTAGAATTTGAGATATAGATCATTTTTACTATAAGGGCGGATGTAGCCAAGTGGATCAAGGCAGTGGATTGTGAATCCACCATGCGCGGGTTCAATTCCCGTCGTTCGCCCATATCTATATATAGATAGATATAGATATTGTTTAGGTTTTCAAGTATAAATCTGAAATAAAGAAAAATGGCTACTTCTAAAACTTATAAGTACGAATTCTTCAAAATAATAATTATTACAAAAGATATATTTTTGAGATAAAATAGATACATTTATCTATTTCACAAAAAAAGAATATATCCATATCGTGGTTTCCTCTTATAATACCTCAGGTGCTAATGAAACTATTTTAGTGAAATTTAACTGTCTCAATTCCCGGGCGATTGCGCAAAAGATTCGAGTTCCTTTTGGATTTCCTTCTTGATCAATTATAACTGCAGCATTATCATCATACTGAATTATTATACCGTTGCTACGTTTTAGTTGTTTACAAGTACGTACAATTACAGCTCTGATCACTTCAGATTTTTCTAAGTTCGTATTTGGTACTGCTTGTTTGATTACAGCAACAACAATGTCGCCAATATAAGCATATCGTCGATTACTAGCTCCTAGGATTCGAATACACATCAGTTCACGTGCTCCGCTGTTATCCGCTACATTCAAATGAGTTTGAGGTTGAATCATATCATTTTTTTATTATTTCAATCTAAAAAAGGAAGTAAAAATATTTTGTGTTCAAAAAAAAAGGAACCTATTATTGCCTTTTTTCTTTTCATTCTAAAGACCTATTTTCTTTGGTTCTCTTTTATTATCCTGAAATAATGAATTGAGTTCGTATCGGCATTTTGGATGATGCTATTGAAATAGCCTTTCTTGCTATATTTTCTGGTACTCCACCCATTTCATAAAGTATTTTCCCAGGTTTAACAACAGCTACCCAATATTCGGGAAATCCTTTTCCTGAACCCATACGTGTTTCAGTAGGTCTTACTGTAACCGGTTTGTCTGGAAAAATACGTACCCATATTTGTCCACCTCGGCGAACATTTCTTGACATTGCCCGCCGTCCCGCTTCTATTTGTCTAGATGTTATCCAAAGCTGGCTCAAGTGCCTGAAGAGCATATCTTCCGAAGCAAATATTATTACCTCGATAGGATATTCCCTTCATTCTTCCTCTATGTTGTTTACGAAATCTGGTTCTTTGGGGGTTATAATTGATGGTTGTTTTTCAATTCCATCTTTATTACAGAACCGTACATGAGATTTTCACCTCATACGGCTCCTCGCGAATGAAGTAATTCAAATATCTATATCTATATGGATATAGATTCTATCTAATCGATAAAATAATAGAAATAGTCATATGTTTAGTAAATAACGAAATCTCGGTATTTTTTGAGATTTCATACAATCTTCGAAATTTTTAGATCTTGTTTTCAATATCGATTCTTAGAATTGGCAAAAATATAAAAAAATTCAATAAAAGAAAAATTCTCGCGGGCGAATATTTACTCTTTTATTCTCAAATTCAGATGTAATGAAATTCAGATGTTAATGTAGGGTACAACTCCTAAAAAATGGATTGTTTTTAGGTTTCTTCCGCCATCCCACCTAAGAAATCATTAAGATTTGTTTTCTTTAAGATTTTTTTAATAAAATCTTAAGTCTTAAGTATTTGCAGGTTTCGTCGTTCCCATCGCCTCTCGATTAATGGTTAGGTTTTAATTCGACAATGGAGCCTTTCTCATAGCTAAAAATTAATAAAATTTTTTTAGAATAGAATATTCATTTCTTTTTTCGTGAATCAATATTATCAGTTTTTCTTGATTCAGAGCTCTTAATTTATTGACATTAAAAATAAAAAAAAAATATATATATTATTCTTTTTTATTTTTAAGGATGCTTTAATACACTATCTTTTCTGAGATGACCCATAGACCTTTACATATTCGAATTCTATATCATTGATATATTTTAATCTCTTTCTTTCACCTTTTCTTTTATCTATATATTTTTATTGCTTTACAACTAAATAATCTTTTTTTTCTTTTATCTTTCACAATTTTTCAGTTGCTATATTCTTTTTTTATTAAATTTTTTTTCTTTTGACTAATTCTTTAGATCTAGATAATCCGAAGTGATGTGTTGGTTATTAGTTCTTTTTAAATGAATTGATACTATTAACCGGTTTCTTTTTTTTTTTTAATCATTCTAAAAAACTAACGAGTCACACACTAAGCATGGCAATCCTCTATAAAATGATTAATTTCTTTTTTTAGTCGATTCAATCTTATAAAATAGATAAATTTTTGAGAATCAAAATCGAGTAATTTTTTCTTTTTTGTTTTATATAAAATCAAAATAGGACATTGAATTATTGAATAGAAAGAAGGACATATTTTTCTTTATTTCGAAAATATCCAAACTTTTATCCCTAAAACTCCATAAATAGTTCGAACTGTATAACAACAATATTCAATTTTAGCTCGAATGGTTTGGAGAGGAACCCTACCTTCTCTGATCCATTCGACACGTGCAATTTCTTTTCCATCAATACGTCCTGCAATCTGTACTTGAACTCCTTTTGTACCTGCTTGTTCAGTTAATTCAATAGCTTTTTTCATTGCTTTACGAAATGAAACTCTATTCTTTAATTGTCCAGCTATAAATTCTGCAAGAATATTAGGGTGTTTATAAGCATTTGTAACTTTTACAATAGCAATGTTTAGTTTTCTATTCACACAATTCAGTTTTTTGTGCATATT
>NW_028197073.1:30000-35000 GCF_037176805.1 Vigna unguiculata | reverse complement strand
ATCTGCTTCCGGAAGAAATCGAAGAATTTTTTGGGAATCCTGCAAGAGCCACTCGTTCTTTTTTCTCTGACAGATGGTCAGAACTTCATCTGGGTTCGAATCCTACTGATAGGTCTACTAGAGATCAGAAATTGTTGAAAAAAGAACAAAAGAAACATCTTGCTTTTTCCAGGCGATCGGAAAAGAAAGAAATAGTGAATTTATTCAAGATAATTATGTACTTACAAAATACCGTCTCAATTCATCCTATTTCATCCTATCGAGGATGTGATATGGTTCCAAAGGGTGAACTGGACAGTTCCAATAAGATTTCATTCTTGAACAAAAATCCATTTTGGGGTTTATTTCATCTATTCCATGACCGGAACAGGGGGAGATACACGTTACACCACGATTTTGAATCAGAAGATATATTTCAAGAAATGGCAGATCTATTCACTCTATCAATAACCGAGCCGGATCTGGTGTATCATAAGGAATTTGATTTTTCTATGGATTCCTCCGGATTGGATCAAAAACATTTCTTGAATGAGTTATTGAACTCCAGGGATGAATCGAAAAAGCACTCTTTATTGGTTCTACCTCCTCTTTTTTATGAAGAGAATGAATCTTTTTATCGAAGGATCATAAAAAAATGGGTCCAGACCTCTTGCGGAAATAATGTGGAAGATCCAAAACCTAAAATAGTTGTATTTGCTAGCAACAACATAATGGAGGCAGTCAATCAATATAGATTGATCCGAAATCTGATTCAAATCCAATATAGCACCCATGGTTACATAAGAAATGTATTGAATCGATTCAATTGCAACTTCGAATATGGAATTCAAAGGTATCAAATAGGAAATGATACTCTGAATCATCGAACTAGAATGAAATACACGATCAACCAACATTTATCAAATTTGAAAAAGAGTCAGAAGAAGTGGTTCGATCCTCTTATTTTGATTTCTCGAACGGAGAGATCTATGAATTGGGATCCTAATGTATATAGATACAAATGGTCCAATGGGAGCAAGAATTTCCAGGAACATTTGGACTATTTCATTTCTGAGCAGAATAGCCGTTTTCAAGTAGTGTTCGATCGATTACATATTAATCAATATTCGATTGATTGGTCTGAGGTTATCGACAAAAAAGATTTGTCTAAGTCACTTTGTTTATTTTTGTCCAAGTTACTTCTTTTTTTGCCCAAGTTTCTTCTCTTTTTGTCTAACTCACTTCCTTCTTTTTTATTTGTGAGTTTTGGGGGTATCCCCATTCATAGGTCCGAGATCCACATCTATGAATTGAAAGGTCCGAATGATCCACTCTGTAATCAGTTATTAGAATCAATAGGTCTTCAAATCTTTCATTTGAAAAAAAGGAAACCCTTATTATTGGATGACCAAGATACTTCCCAAAAATCGAAATTCTTGATCAATGGAGGAACAATATCACCATTTTTGTTCAATAAGATACCAAAGTGGATGATTGACTCATTCCATACTAGAAAGAATCGCAGGAAATCTTTTGATAACACAGATTCCTATTTCTCAATGATATCCCACGATCCAGACAATTGGCTGAATCCCGTGAAACCATTTCATAGAAGTTCATTGATATACTATTTTTATAAAGCAAATCGACTTCGATTCTTGAATAATCAATATCACTTCTGCTTCTATTGTAACAAAAGATTCCCTTTTTATGTGGAAAAGGCCCGTATCAATAATTATGATTTTACGTATGGACAATTCCTCAAAATCTTGTTCATTCGCAACAAAATCTTTTCTTTTTGCGATGGTCAAAAAAAACATGCTTTTTTGAAGAGAGATACTATTTCACCAATCGAGTTACAGGTATCTAACATATTGATACCTAACGATTTTCCGCAAAGTGGCGACGAAGGGTATAACTTCTACAAATCTTTCCATTTTCCAATTCGATACGATCCATTCGTTCGTGGAGCTATTTACTCGATCGCAGACATTTCTGGAACACCTCTAACAGAGGGACAAATAGTCCATTTTGAAAAAACTTATTGTCAACCTCTTTCAGATATGAATATACCTGATTCAGAAGGGAAGAACTTGTATCAGTATCTCAATTTCAATTCAAACATGGGTTGGATTCACACTCCATGTTCTGAGAAATATTTACCATCCGAAAAAAGGAAAAAACGGAGTTCTTGTCTACAAAAATGCCTTGAGAAAGGTCAGATGTATAGAACCTTTCAACAAGATAGTGTTTTTTCAACTCTCTCAAAATGGAATCTATTCCAAACATATATACCATGGTTCCTTACCTCGACGGGGTACAAATATCTAAATTTCATATTTTTAGATACTTTTTCAGACCTATTGCCGATACTAAGTAGCAGCCAAAAATTTGTATCCATTTTTCATGATATTATGCATGGGTCAGATATATTATGGCGAATTCGTCAGATTCCATTGTGTCTTCCACAATGGAATCTGATAAGTGAGATTCCGGGTAATTGTTTCCATAATCTTCTTCTGTCCGAAGAAATGACTCATCGAAATAATGAGTTACTATTGATATCGACACATCTGAGATCGCTAAATGTTCAGGAGTTCTTCTATTCAATCCTTTTCCTTCTCCTTGTTGCTGGATATCTCGTTCGTACACATCTTCTCTTTGTTTCTCGAGTCTATAGTGAGTTACAGACAGAGTTCGAAAAGGTAAAATCTTTGATGATTCCATCATACATGATTGAGTTGCGAAAACTTCTGGATAGGTATCCTACATCTGAACTGAATTCTTTCTGGTTAAAGAATATCTTTCTAGTTGCTCTGGAACAATTAGGAGATTCTCTAGAAGAAATACGGAGTTTTGCTTTTGGTAGCAACATGCTATGGGGTGGTGGTCCCGCTTATGGGGTCAAATCCATACGTTCTAAGAATAAATATTGGAATCTCATCGATCTCATAAGTATTATACCAAATCCCATCAATCGAATCGCTTTTTCGAGAAATACGAGACATCTAAGTCATCCAAGTAAAGCAATCTATTCCTTGATAAGAAAAATAAAAAACGTGAATGGTGATTGGATTGATGATCAAATAGAATCCTGGGTCTCGAACACTGATTCGATTGATGATAAAGAAAAAGAATTCTTGGTTCAGTTTTCTACCTTAACAACAGAAAAAAGGATTGATCAAATTCTATTGAGTCTTACTCATAGTGATCTTTTATCAAAGAATAACTCTGGTTATCAAATAAGTGAACAACCGGGAGCAATTTACTTACGATACTTAGTTGACATTCAAAAAAAGTATCTAATGATTTATGAATTCAATACATCCTGTTTAGTAGAAAGACGTATATTCCTTGCTAATTATCAGACAATTACTTATTCACACACCTTGTGGGGGGCTAATAGTTTGCATTTCCCATCTCATGGAAAACCCTTTTCGCTCCGCTTAGCCCTACCTCCCCCTAGTAGGGGTATTTTAGTGATAGGTTCTATAGGAACTGGACGATCCTATTTGGTCAAATACCTAGCGACAAACTCCTATGTTCCTTTCATTACAGTATTTCTGAACAAGTTCCTGGATAACAAGCCTAAGGGTTTTCTTATTGATAATAGTGACTATATTGATGATAGTGACGATATTGATGATAGTGACGATATTGATGATAGTGACGATAGTGACGATATCGACCGTGACCTTGATATGGAGCTGGAGCTTCTAACTATGATGAATACGCTAACTATGGATATGATGCCAGAAATAGACCGATTTTATATCACCTTTCACTTCGAATTAGCAAAAGCAATGTCTCCTTGCATAATATGGATTCCTAACATTCATGATCTGGATGTGACTGAGTCGAATTACTTATCCCTCGGTCTTTTAGTGAACTATCTCTCCAGGGATTGTGAAAGATGTTCCACTAGAAATATTCTTGTTATTGCTTCGACTCATATTCCCCAAAAAGTAGATCCAGCTCTAATAGCTCCGAATAAATTCAATACATGCATTAAGATACGAAGGCTTCTTATTCCACAACAACGAAAACACTTTTTCACTCTTTCATATACTAGGGGATTTCACTTGGAAAAGAAAATGTCCCATACTAATGGATTCGGGTCCACGACGATGGGTTCAAATGTACGAGATCTTGTAGCACTTAACAATGAGGCCCTATCGATTAGTATTATACAAAAAAAATCCATCATAGACACTAATATAATTAGTTCTGTTCTTCATAGACAAACTTGGGATTTCCGATCTCAGGTAAGATCGGTTCAGGATCATGGGATCCTTTTCTATCAGATAGGAAGGGCTGTTTCACAAAATGTACTTCTAAGTAATTGCTCCATAGATCCTATATCTATCTATATGAAGAAGAAATCATGTGACGGGGGGGATTCTTATTTGTACAAATGGTACTTCGAACTTGGAACGAGTATGAAGAAATTAACGATACTTCTTTACCTTTTGAGTTGTTCTGCCGGATCGGTCGCTCAAGACCTTTGGTCTCTACCCGGACCTGATGAAAAAAATGGGATCACATCTTATGGACTCGTTGAGAAGAATTATGATCTAGTTCATGGCCTATTAGAAGTAGAAGGCGCTCTGGTGGGATCCTCACGTACAGAAAAAGATTGCAGTCAATTTGATAAGGATCGAGTGACATTGCTTCTTCGGTCCGAACCAAGGAATCCCTTAAATAGGATTCAAAATGGATCTTATTCTATCGTTGATCAGAGATTTCTCTATGAAAAATATGAATCGGAGTTTGAAGAAGGGGGAGGAGTCCTCGACCCGCAACAGATAGAGGAGGATTTTTTCAATCACATCGTTTGGGCTCCTAGAATATGGCGCCCTTGGGGCTTTCTATTTGATTGTATTGAAAGGCCCAATAATTTGGGATTTCCCTATTGGGCCAGGTCATTTCGGGACAAGCGGATCATTTATGATGAAGAGGATGAGCTTCAAGAGAATGATTCAGAGTTCTTGCAGGGTGGAACCATGCAGTACCAGACACGA
>NW_028197073.1:0-12500 GCF_037176805.1 Vigna unguiculata | reverse complement strand
AACGGTTTTTCAACCTCAATCCAACATGAAAAAACTTACAAAAAAAATAACATTTTTATAAATAAAATTCAAGATATCTTTCTTTATAATAAGATTTCTAAAAAGAATAATAGTAATTCTCCAAAATTAGAGGAAAATAGAAAAACATTTGATAAAAAATTATTAGTAACTACATTTCTTTTTAATCTAATCAGTCAATTTTCATTAGTGTCAAGCTTAAATTCGCACGTACCTTATTTATTTACAGAACCTGAACAAGTAAAAATGAATTATAATTATGACGCAGAAAAAAAACAAATAATCAAAATATTATTTGATGCAATTACAACTGATTTGAACGAAAAAAGAAAAGTAAATCGAAAGAACACTAAGTCTATTAAAAGAAACGAAATCTGTAAAAAAGTACCTCGGTGGTCATACAAATTGATGGACGAATTAGAACAACTAGGTGGAAAAATTGAAGCAGATAATTCTCAAATTCGTTCTAGAAAAGGCAAACGTGTAGTCATTTTGACTAATAAAGATAAATTTTTTAAAAAATACAAGACTTATCGTGATCGTGGAGATACTGAAAATAATGAACAAAAAAACGAATTGGCTTTAAGACGTTATTCCCAACAATCGGATTTTCGAAGAGACATAATCAAAGGATCTATCCGTGCTCAAAGACGGAAAACAGTTACTTGGAAATTTTTTCAAAAAAGGGTGCATTCGCCGCTTTTTTTGGATAAAATTGAAAAATCAATATTCTTTTCTTTTCATAGTTTAAAATCAATGAAAAGATTTTTTATGTTAAATATTTGGATTCGTAAAAAGACAGAATTTCAAATTTTAGGTTCTATAGAGGAAAAAACAAAAAAAAGTCCGAAAAAAAAAGAGGAGGAAGCAAAAAAGGAAAATGCAGAAAGAAAACGTATAGAAATAGCAGAAGCCTGGGATAGCATTATATTTGCTCAAGTAATAAGAGGTGTTTTATTAATAACCCAATGCTTTATTAGGAAATATATTCTATTACCTTCATTTATAATAATTAAAAATACAATTCGTATACTATTTTTTCAAATTCCAGAATGGTCTGAAGATTATATGGATTGGAAGAGAGAAATATATATTAAATGCACGTATAACGGCGTTCAATTATCCGAAAGAGAGTTTCCGCAAAAATGGCTAACAGATGGGATTCAGATAAAAATATTATTTCCTTTTCGTCTAAAACCTTGGCATAAATCTAAAATACGATGTAATGAAAACAAAAAAAATTCAAAGAAAAAAAAGAACTTTTGTTTTTTAACAGTTTGGGGGATGGAAGTTGAATTGCCTTTTTCTAGTTCCACGAAAAATCCACTTTCCTTTTTCGACCCCATTTTAAAAGAACTAAAAAAAAAAAAGAAAAAATTTGAATTTTTCACTTTTCTAGTTCTAAAAGTTTTAAGTGAAAAATTCAAACTGTTTCTAAATATCGTAATAGAAAAAGCAAAAGGGATCATCCAAAGTATTCTTGAAATTATTAGAAAAAGTATAGTATTCCTCACGAAAAAAAAACAAGAATTTTTAAATTTAAAATATTTTTTTATTAAAAGGAAACCCCCAAAACTCGATGAATTGAGCGAAAACAAAAAATATTCAACAATTTGGAAGAATAATTCAATGATTTCTGAAGCAACCATTTCAATTCAATCGATAAAGTCGACAAATTTTTCATTGAAAAAAAAATCTATAAAGGATCTCAATACTAAGAGAAAAGTAGTTATTAAAAAAATAGAAAAAATGAAAAAAGAAGAAAAGAAAAGAGGACTTGGAATTCGCGAGACAAATATTCATTCGAAGAAAAAAATTTATGATAGTAAAAGGATAGAATTCGAAAAAAAAATTTTGCAGATATTCCAAAGAAGAAATATTAGCTTAACTAAAAAATCACATTCTTTTTTTCAATTTTTGATGAAAAAAATATACATAGATATCTTTCTATATATCATTTGTATTCCGAAAATCCAGCTACAACTTTTTCTTGAATCAACAAAAAAATTTTTAAATAAATGGCTTTACGATAATGAACCAAATACAGAAAGAAGTTATAAAACAAATCAAAGTATAATTCCCTTTCTTTTAAAATTACACAAATATTTTAATAATAAGAATAAGAATGCGAATTCACATAATTATTTTGATGTCTCCTTTTTGTCACAACCATATGTATTTTTAAATTTGTTACAAACCCGAATTATTAACATAAACATATATAAGTTAAGACTTCTTTTTCAATATAATAAAAATTTTTTTTTTCTGAAAAATGAAATAAAGGATTCTTTTTTTGGAGCACAAGGAATAGTTCATTCTAAAAGAAAACAAAATAACCTGCTCAATTCTGAACTAAATCAATGGACAAATTGGTTAAAGAATAATTATTATCAATATAACTTATCTAACAGTAGCTGGTCAAAATTAGTATCACAAAAATGGAGAAATAGAATCACTAAATGTGGTGTAACTCAAAATAAAAATTTAACCAAATGGGATTCATATGGAAAAAGCCCATTAATTCTTTACAAAGAACAACAAGGAATCCCATTAAAAAAAAAAATTAGAAAACAATATAAATACGATCTTTTATCCTATAATTTTATGAATTATGCAAATAAGAAAGACTCATATATTTATCGATATAGATCCCTATTTCAATCAAATAAAAACACAATGATTTCTTCTAATTACAATACATATAAAAAAGACTTATTTGATAGAATAAGTAATATTTTTATCAAGAATTATATAGCAGAAGATACTATTATTATAAATCCGGATAGAAAATATTTGGATTGGACGGGAATCAATAGAAAAATACTAAATCGTTCCATATGCAATCCGGAATTTTGGTTCTTTTCCAAATTTGTGATATTTTATAATACATTTAGGGGTAACTCGCAAATTATACCAATAAAATTACTTTATTTACATTCTCTTTTTTTACATTCTAAAGGAAATAAAAATGTTAGTGAAAAGAATATTACTAGAAAGAAAAAAAAAATAGATGTTTTTAGAACATCGAAAAAAAAACCCAAGAACAATATGGAGGCAGAACTTCAATTCTTAGTAAGAAATTTTTTGAATTTCCATTTAAACTGGAAAAATTTCTTAGGTCAAAAAATATTTAACAATGTAAAAGTATATTGTCTCCTTATTAGATTGACAAATTTAAGAAAAATTACTATAGCCTCTATTCAAAGAGGAGAACTAGGTCTAGATATTATGATGATTCAAAAACAGACGAATTTAACTCTTTCAGGCTTAAGGAAAAAGAAAAATAATAAATTTAGGAAAAAAGAACTATTTGTTATCGAACCAGTTCGCCTGTCTAGAAAAAATAATAAACAATTTTTTAAGTATAAAATGATGGGTTTTTCATTAATTCATAAGAATAAACGCAAAATTTATAAAAAATACTCAGAAAAAATTCATGTTAATAAGAAATTTTTTGATAAATACATTACAAGAACAAAAGATCAAAAGATAACAGAAAACAAAGAAAACGAGAAATTTAATTTACTTGTTCCTGAAAACATTTTATCTGCTAGACGTCGTAGAGAGTTGAGAATTAGAATTTGTTTAGATCCAAATAATATAAATAGTATGCATAGAAACACAATATTTTATAATGAAAATAAAGTCCAAAATTGTTTTAAAGTTTTGACTAAAAAAAGAAATGAGAAAGAGAAAAAAAAACTAATGAATTTCAAAATTTTTCTTTGGCCAAAATATCGATTAGAAGATTTAGCTTGTATAAATCGTTATTGGTTTAATACCCATAATGGAAGCCGTTTCAGTATAGTAAGGATACATATGTATCCGCGTGTGAAAATTCGTTAATCTAATTTTGTTTTCTATTTAGCATATGTATCTATCTATAGATAGATACATAGGTTAAACAAATACACGTATTTTGGTATGGCATTGATTTTAATTCAATGATGTATACATAAAAAAAAAGCATTAACAAAATTATCTTTTTTTATCTAATGTAATGTATACAATTCTTTTTTATATATCAAACTAGTCTCCTTTATACTATATCTATTTAAATTCTCTATTTCAATTGGATTGATTTCAGTTATCAAAAAAATTAGATTTCGGATTTCTATCAAAAAATTAAAAATGAGTGTCATTCTAATTACTGATCAATAAAAATATCTATAAAAATCGAGGAGAAGGAAAAACTTTTATTTTTTTATGGTAAAAAAGTCATTTATACCTGTTATTTCACAAGAAAAAAAAGGAAAAAAACCGGGATTGGTTGAATTTCAAATATTCAAATTTACCAATAGAATACGAAGACTTACTTCACATTTTGAATTGCACCGAAAAGACTACTCATCCCAAACAGGTTTACGTAAAATTTTGGGAAAACGGCAAAGATTACTGTCTTATTTGTCAAAGAAAGATGGAATACGGTATAAAAAATTAATCAATCAGTTTAATATTCGGCAGTCACAAATTCGTTAAATTGAAGAGTAATTTTCAATTATTCGATTTATTAGATCTTGAATTTGGATGAACTTTTTTTTTAAGCGATTCATAAAAGAATAAATCGAGCAAAAACCTATGAATATCTCAACGAAAAGAAAGGACTTCATGATAGTCAATATGGGGCCTCACCACCCATCAATGCACGGTGTTCTTAGACTTATTGTTACTCTAGATGGTGAGGATGTTATTGATTGTGAACCGATATTGGGTTATTTACACAGAGGAATGGAAAAAATAGCGGAAAACCGAACAATTATACAATATCTGCCTTATGTAACACGTTGGGACTATTTAGCTACAATGTTCACAGAAGCAATAACTGTAAATGGACCAGAACAGTTGGGAAATATTCAAGTACCTAAAAGAGCCAGCTATATCCGAGTAATAATGTTGGAGTTAAGCCGTATAGCTTCTCACCTACTATGGCTAGGACCTTTTATGGCAGATATTGGTGCACAAACACCTTTTTTCTATATTTTCAGAGAAAGAGAATTAATATATGATCTATTTGAAGCTGCCACAGGTATGAGAATGATGCATAATTTTTTTCGTATCGGAGGGGTAGCGACTGATCTACCTTATGGTTGGATAGATAAATGTTATGATTTCTGCGATTATTTTTTAACAAGTATTGCTGAATATCAAAAACTTATTACGCGAAATCCTATTTTTTTAGAACGGGTTGAGGGCGTCGGTGTTGTTGATGTAAAAGAAGTTATTAATTGGGGTTTATCAGGACCGATGCTTCGGGCTTCCGGAATACAATGGGATCTACGTAAAGTGGATAATTATGAATGTTACGAAGAATTTCATTGGGAAGTTCAATGGCAAAAAGAAGGAGATTCATTAGCTCGTTATTTAGTTCGAATTGGTGAAATGATAGAATCCATAAAAATTATTCAACAGGCTTTGGAAGGACTTCCCGGCGGTCCATATGAAAATTTAGAAATCCGCTGCTTTGATAGAGAAAAAGAGCCAGAATGGAATGAGTTTGAGTATCGATTTATTAGTAAAAAATCGTCTCCGAGTTTTGAATTGCCAAAACAAGAACTTTATGTAAGAGTTGAAGCCCCCAAGGGAGAATTAGGGATTTTTCTAATAGGGGATCAAAATGGTTTTCCTTGGAGATGGAAAATTCATCCGCCCGGTTTTATAAATTTGCAAATTCTTCCTCAATTAGTTAAAAGAATGAAATTGGCCGATATTATGACAATACTAGGTAGCATAGATATTATTATGGGAGAAGTTGATCGTTGAAATGATAATTGATTTAACAGAAATACAAGATATACATTTTTTTTTCAGATTGCAATTTTTGAAAGAGATATATGGAATTCTTTGGGTATTTGTGCCTATTTTTATTTTGATATTAGGAATTACTATAAGTGTACTAGCAATTGTATGGTTAGAAAGAGAAATATCTGCAGGGATACAACAGCGTATTGGACCTGAATACACCGGTCCTTTTGGAGTTCTTCAAGCTCTAGCAGACGGAACAAAATTACTTTTTAAAGAGAATCTTATTCCATCTAGAGGAGATATTCGTTTATTTAGTTTCGGCCCATCTATCTCAGTCATATCCATTATAATAAGCTATTCAGTAATTCCTTTTGGCTATAACTTTGTTTTATCTGATCTGAATATTGGTGTTTTTTTATGGATTGCTATTTCGAGTATTGCCCCCATTGGACTTCTTATGTCAGGATATGGGTCAAATAATAAATATTCCTTTTTGGGTGGTCTACGAGCAGCTGCTCAATCAATTAGTTATGAAATACCATTAACTCTATGTGTGTTATCGATATCTCTATGTGTGCTTCGTTGAGACATAAATTTTTTGATACTATTTCTTATAAGCCTCTCCTTATATTTAAAGTACAAAAAGAATCTATAAAGAATATATATATATTCTTTTCGCATTTGGATTGAATAATTGAATCAGATAGTTATATGAGTGCAATAAAACAGCTTTTTTTGAATATAATTTATAGAATACTCTATTACTTATAGAGAAAGTATGATGATTTCAAATTGCAGTAAAAATATTGAGTCTAATTTTCTATGTATAAGAATAAGGTGAAAAAATCAATGAAATTCTAGAATTAGATTCTATATATTATATTCTATGTATAGAAGTGGTTGTTTTTCCCAAGATTTGTTGATTAGTAATCCTGTCTTGAAGCGGACGCAAAAGACCAACCTTTTTCAAATTTTCAATATCATTTGTATGAATTAGCATACATATATTAACAAAATTAAAAAAAGGCATTAATATAATAAAAAAAATTAATGGATGGCTAGAAACACCAAAATACACAAAAGATTAGTAACGTATATTTCTTTTTTAAATTATCCAATTTATGTATAATATAAAAAGAATACTAATGGGGACTTGAAGTTGGTAGAAAAAATAAGGCAGTACTCCCCCCAATTCCGATCTAGAGTATACTTCCATCCATTGATTGAATAAATAACTATCAGGAACGAAATAATCCTTTAATTTTTTGAAGTCCCCTTTTGCTTGCACAAAAAGGAATAAGATAAGAGGTAAAAGTGATCTCCTTTTTCTTTTTTGTCTTATATACTCCATATTTATGGAGATAATCATAATTTAAAAAAAGAACATCTAATTATTTTTCGGAATCGAAAATGATGTGGGAGTTCTTGATAATTTTAAAAGAGTATTTTATGCAAAAATGAAATTAAGTTATTACTCAACAAATTTAATTTTGAATTTTTTAAAGGATGAGATCAATTCAGAAGTACCTTTTGTATTTTTTATTTATCTAAAGAAATTCAATAAATGTGCAAATGTTTTTATTTTTTAAATAAGTGTGTATTCATTTAAAAATTTTTTTTAGAACAGACAGAATTCCATGGGTCTAATTCAGAACCGTCCGAGAAAATAGAATCTTATCTATCTTAGGGATATATCAAGGGAGAAATAATTGGCCGGGTTCTTATATTTTTTTAAGGCTTTAAAGGAGCCGTATGAGATGAAAATCTCATGTACGGTTCTGTAATAGAGATGGTAACAGTAATGTCATCACCGACTAGGATTATCTAACAGTTTAAGTACAGTTGATATAGTTGATGCACAATCCAAATATGGTTTTTGGGGATGGAATTTGTGGCGGCAACCTATGGGTTTCCTCGTTTTTCTAATCTCTTCCCTAGCAGAATGTGAAAGATTACCTTTTGATTTACCAGAAGCGGAAGAAGAACTAATAGCGGGTTATCAAACCGAATATTCCGGTATCAAATTTGGTTTATTTTATGTTGCTTCCTATTTAAACCTATTCGTTTCTTCCTTATTTGTAACAGTTCTTTATTTTGGTGGTTCAAATTTCTCTATTCCGTACATCTTCGTTTCTAATTTTTTTCAAATAAATAAAACATACGGAGTTTTTGTAACGATAATTGGTATCTTTATTACACTAGTTAAAACTTATTTATTCATATTCGTTTCTATCACAACAAGATGGACTTTGCCTAGGCTACGAATAGATCAATTATTAAATCTTGGGTGGAAGTTTCTTTTACCCATTTCTCTTGGTAATCTATTATTAACAACGTCGTCTCAACTGTTTTCACTGTAAAAAAAATGTGGACCTTCTATATTCAAAATTCAGAACTTGTTTTAAACAAGAGAAAGAAAAAAAATATTCAGAGCTATTCACGATATGTTCCTTATGGTAACTGAATTCATAAATTATAGTGAACAAATAATACGAGCTGCTAGATATATTGGTCAAGGTCTCATGATTACCTTATCTCATGCAAATAGGTTACCCGTAACTATTCAATATCCTTATGAAAAAATAATCTCATCAGAACGTTTTCGCGGTCGAATACATTTTGAATTTGATAAATGCATTGCTTGTGAAGTATGTGTTCGTGTCTGTCCTATAGATCTACCCATTGTTGATTGGAAACTAGAAACTGATATTCGAAAAAAACGGTTGCTTAATTACAGTATTGATTTTGGAATCTGTATATTTTGTGGTAACTGTATTGAGTATTGTCCAACAAATTGTTTATCAATGACCGAAGAATATGAACTTTCAACTTATGATCGCCACGAATTGAATTATAATCTAATTGCTTTGGGTCGTTTACCAGTATCAGTAATTGATGATTATACAATTCGAACAATTCAAATAAAATGATTTCAAAATTCTTCACAAAAATAATTGAATTTCTCTATATATAGAATAAAAAAAAAGATATTCTATTTTTTTGAAATGACTCTTTGGCATAAAGAAAAGAATGAAATTCCATTGATTCTATAACAACTGTACCTAATAACAATTCACATATCTTATCTTAGGATTTGGTGAATTTCTATGCACAGATAATTTTCGTATTTAACAAGTTTTTTCCTGGTCATATCAATAAGGTCATGAAATTTCTATTTATCTTTTATTTTACATATAATGGATTTGTCCGAATCGCTACATGATTTTATTTTAATCTTTCTTGGATCAGGTCTCATATTAGGAAGTCTAGGAGTAGTATTCTTTACGAATCCGATTTTTTCTGCTTTTTCATTGGGACTAGTTCTTGTTTGTGTATCTTTATTCTATATTTTATCAAACTCCCATTTCGTAGCTGCCTCACAGCTACTTATTTACGTGGGCGCTATAAATGTTTTAATAATATTTGCTGTGATGTTTATGAATGGTTCGGACTATTACCAAAATTTTCGTGTTTGGACCGTTGGGGATGGAATTACTTTGATGGTTTGTACCAGTATCTTTCTTTCACAAATAACTACTATTCTAGAGACATCATGGCACGGAATTATTTGGACGACAAGACCCAATCAGATTTTAGAGCAAGATTTGATAAGTACTAGTCAACAAATTGGAATTCATTTATCAACAGATTTTTTTCTTCCATTTGAACTAATTTCAATAATTCTTTTAGTTGCTTTAATAGGTGCAATTTTTGTGGCTCGCCAATAAGAAAGTTTTCGAACTAATAAAATAATATAAATTACATTTTGTTAGAATTTATTACATTTCTTTTTTGTTGAATTATATGTTAAGGAAAAAGAATATTTATGTATAAAGTATAAAATCTTTTTGCAAATACTTGATTTTGTTGTAGACTTATTATGTTAGGCAATAAAATCCGTTGAATTCATATTCATATCGAAATGAATAAAAATTGAAAAGGAGTTGGTCAATGATATTCGAGCATACACTTGTTTTGAGTGCTTATTTATTTTCTATAGGTATCTATGGATTGATCACGAGCCGAAATATGGTTAGAGCCCTTATGTGTCTTGAACTTATACTAAATGCAGTTAATATAAATCTCGTAACCTTTTCTGATTTTTTTGATAGGCGGCAACTAAAAGGAAATATTTTTTCAATTTTTGTTATAGCTGTTGCAGCCGCTGAAGCAGCTATCGGACCAGCTATTGTTTCCTCAATATATCGTAATAGAAAATCAACCCGTATCAATCAATCAAATTTGTTGAATAAATAGTATTATTCATAAAAAAAAGTCTAATTTTGAATAGTGTGTACTATATAATCCATTCAAATTAGCAGAAATGATATATCCTTTTTAATCATGTTTGCGTTTGCGAAAACAAAGATAAGAAATCAAAGTATCTTGGTTCTATTCTCTTATTAGTTATTAATCTATAAATATATTTTTAGTAGCAAAATTCTTATAAATCATTGATTCATCTGGTATATAATATAGATATATATATATAGATATATATATATCATATATAGATATATATAATTGGTTTACCAATTTACTAGATTGAAAATGTTGAATTTTTGATGTTCAAGGATTATGTTCCAATGTCACATTCAGTAAAGATTTATGATACATGTATAGGATGTACTCAATGTGTACGAGCCTGCCCAACAGATGTATTAGAAATGATACCTTGGGACGGATGTAAAGCTAAACAAATTGCTTCTGCCCCAAGAACAGAGGACTGTGTTGGTTGTAAGAGGTGTGAATCCGCCTGTCCGACGGATTTCTTAAGTGTTAGAGTTTATTTATGGCATGAAACAACTCGAAGCATGGGTCTAGCTTATTGATACGTTTCAAAAAGAACCGCATACAAGTACTTTTTTTTACTGGCAAAAACCCGGGCTCAAAATAAAAAAATATTTTGAGCCCGGGTTTTTGTAGTCTAAGTATATCTTATTTTTATCACGAATTATTTTCCTTGGTTAACAACAGTTGTAGTTTTGCCAATAGTCGGAGGTTCTTTAATTGTCTTATTTCCCCATAAAGGAAATAAGACAATTAAATGGTATACTTATTGTATATGTTTCATAGATCTCCTTCTAATAACCTATGTATTTTGTTATCATTTCGAATTAGATGATCCACTAATCCAATTGACAGAAAATTATAAATGGATCCATTTTTTTGACTTTTACTGGAGATTCGGAATAGATGGACTCTCTCTAGGACCCCTTTTATTAACGGGATTTATCACTACGTTAGCTACGTTATCAGCTCAACCGGTTACTCGAGAATCTAAATTATTCTATTTTCTAATGTTAGCAATGTATAGTGGTCAACTAGGAACATTTTCTTCTCAAGACATTTTACTTTTTTTCATCATGTGGGAATTAGAATTAATTCCCGTTTATCTACTTTTATCTATGTGGGGTGGAAAAAAACGTTTGTATTCAGCTACAAAGTTTATTTTGTACACTGCGGGAAGTTCTGTTTTTTTATTACTGGGAATTCTGGGTATGGGTTTCTATAGTTCTAATGAACCAACATTAAATTTTGAATCATTAACTAATCAATCATATCCCGTGGCACTGGAAATAATCTTCTATATGGGATTTCTTATTGCTTTTGCTGTCAAATCACCAATTATACCCTTACATACATGGTTACCTGATACCCATGGAGAGGCGCATTACAGCACTTGTATGCTTTTAGCCGGAATATTATTAAAAATGGGAGCATATGGGTTGGTTCGAATTAATATGGAATTATTATCTCGCGCTCATTCTATATTTTGTCCCTGGTTAATGTTATTAGGTTCCATTCAAATAATCTATGCAGCTTCAACATCTCTTGGTCAACGCAATGTAAAAAAAAGAATAGCTTATTCCTCGGTCTCTCATATGGGTTTCTTAATTTTAGGAATTGGTTCTATAAGCGAGACAGGGCTGAATGGGGCTATTTTACAAATAATCTCTCACGGATTTATTGGTGCTGCCCTTTTTTTCTTGGCGGGAACTAGTTATGATAGACTACGTCTTCTTTATCTCGACGAAATGGGTGGAATGGCTATCCCAATGCCAAAAATATTCACGATTTTCACTACCTTATCGATGGCTTCTCTTGCATTACCGGGCATGAGCGGTTTTGTTGCAGAATTTATAGTATTATTGGGAATAATTACCAATCAAAAATATCTTTTCATCACAAAAATACTCATAACTTTTGTAACTGCAATTGGAATGATATTAACTCCTATTTATTTATTATCTATCTTACGTCAAATGTTTTATGGATACAAGCTTTTTAATAAACAAAATTCTTATTTTTTTGATTCGGGGCCACGAGAATTATTTATTTCAATTTCTATCCTTATACCCGTAATAAGTATTGGCATTTATCCAGATTTTATTTTTTCAATTTCGGCTGACAAGGTTGAAGCTATTCTCTCTCATTTTTTATAGATAGTTTTTGGGAATAAATGAAAAAGAAAAAATAGAAATCAATCCGATGCACAATAAAAAAAAATGGATTTCTTTTTGTATTTTCTTAATTACATAAAAATGAAATTGAATTCTAATTGAATATTTTTGTTGTTTGTGAGAACCCCTTGAATCAATATTACATTACTTGATTCAATGGGGTCTTAATCATTTTATTGGGAGTTTTTTTTCTTATTCTATAGAATGTTCCCAATATTTGTGAATTTTTTTAAATTAATTAGGTGTAAATGAACCATAACTATGTAGTCCTATTCC
>NW_028197072.1:0-21985 GCF_037176805.1 Vigna unguiculata | reverse complement strand
AAGTACCGCTTGTGGAACCTCAATATCCACGGGCTTATTAGCTAAATGGCAATTGGCACAGACAATACGACCGGTTGCTTCTCGGGGATTTTCATAACCCTGCTGTGCAAAAATTGGATATGCATTTGAAAAGGGTGCTCGAATTATTATATATATCATGACCGATATAGAAATGGATCGGGTAATCCCTTCCTTTATACAAGAAAAAGCATTTCTAGTTTGCATGGTCTAATCATTGATCCTGAAAATTTCTACAATAAGATTAGGTAGGTCACTCGCATAGTTCCCTATCCAAGGTGGGAACCCCTTTTTTATTTAACTTTTTTTTAAAGAGGGGAAAATGAAAAATTATCTTTTTTAGATAAAAACTTGAAATTCATTGAAGTAAATCGGTTTTTCTGTCAATCATTCATTGAATGATAAATCACTACAAGTGATGGAGATATGCGATTTAAATAACGGAAAATCCAATATTTTAAAATTGTATCTAAAATGACTGGAAAAGTGGACACAAGACCGGATATAATTTGATCATTTTGAGCAAATCCAAAATCTTTATAAACGAAGCCAAAAAGTAGTTCCCACCCATGGGTTGAATGGAATCCTATACATAAATCAGTTAATAAAAGAATAGAAAAAGCTTTTATTGTGTCACTTAAATTATATATAAATTCTCGAACCAAAGAGTTAATAAGAACAAGTTCTTGATTACCAAGAATAGAATAACCGCTTAGAATAAAGAAACAAATTATATTTGTGGAGAAGTGCAAAATCGTATTCATACGATCTTCATTGTGTGTTTTGATTAATTGGATTGTTTCTTTATAAATTCCAGTACGAAGGTTTTGTATATATGTTTTCGGACATTCCTTTAACATGTCATCTAAGAAAAACAGTTCCTCTAATTCTATGAATTTGTTTAGAATACTCTTTTCTTTAATATCATTCAAGAAAATTTCGGATTGACTAGTATTCCACCAATTAATAAACCAAGATTCCAGACTTTTCTTAAATGTGAAAGAGATACACCAGGGCAAAAAGACTATAGATGTAAGATATAGAAGGGGAATGCTTTTTTTTTTTTTCATTTTTCGTCTTTAATGAACTTAACTTCATCTCTTTCGTCAACTCTATATGATAATAACTTTTCTATCAAGTATAAGCTTCATTACAAGTTATAGAGCTTCTAGATAAATTTAGATTGTATTTTATCATTTTTTTTTACTTAAACTTCGGAAGTTAGCCTTTGCCTTCTTTAATTGAGAAAAAAGAATACATAAATCGAATAAGAAATCGAAAGAATTCACAGTCAATTCCAATCCAATGAAGAAAAAAATATTGTTTCGAAAGGATATTAATTGCTAAGATTCGAAGAAAAAAGGATTCTTTTTAGAAATACACCAAGGAGCACTTCGAGTTATGACTATAATATTCAAATTTCGAAATCAAAAAATGTCCCATCTATAAAAATAAAAATTGAAATATTTTGCAAAAAACAGTTTTTTTTCAAAATATTTCAATCGGTACACTAAATAAATAGGACAATTCTGAAACTTTTTGTGCAATTTTATTTCTAGTTAAGTCCAATTTTCATCAATAAAGAAGCGGTACACCTAAAAAAAAAGATAATTCGCCAGCTCTATTTGCAATTTCTAGTGGAGTCAAATTATCTTCAATACGAGTCAAGGGAATAAACCCCTGTTCTATTGTTTCCATATAAACGAGACTCTCATAAGTAAGAGTACGAGTCAAAATACTTCGTTCTTGAACTCCTGTTATTATTCTGATAGATTTAATCTCGTTCATAGGTATTTTGAGAATAATACGACGATTTTTTCCAGGAAATCCCCAACGAAGAAAACATACTTCTTCTTTATTTTTTTTATCGAAGATATCAAAACCACCGCCAATATCCCACAAAATAATCCACCACAAATAAAAACTAATAAAGAGACCCCCAATTCCATAAAAAGCCATCGCGGCCCCTTGTGGAATAAATGGAAAATTACTAATTTCCTGAGAAAAAAGGAAAAGACCCATACCGAGATAACTGGAAATTGCAACCAACAATAACCCCAATGAACCTAAAAAAATGATAAAGGCTGAAAAGATATTGCTTATTTTTCGAGACTCTGTTATAGAATAGATCAGTACTTCTTTTGATCTTTTTTTTAAAATATTCATTACCCCCTCTTTTTCTTTTTAAGAATAATAATTGTGGAATAAAAAACCCCAGAATTTTACTTGTTTCTAAAGTAATTTTCATCAACTGGCGCTACTGAAATGTAAACCTTTAGGGGGAATTCATCCAATTGCTTCCAGCTCTAAAAAAAAGATCTATAATATTTTTCCCTACTTACCGCCGTATCTAAAAAATCTTGTTTTTTTGAACATAAAGAAATAAAGAAGCCATTGCAATTGCCGGAAATACTAGACCCACTAAAGGAACAAAAATGGAAGGAAAGTTTATCATAAATAAGGGTACCTCGATTTACTATTTGTACTATATCTATTTTTATTTTTGTCGATTTTTATTCTTATTTTTATTAAAAAAGACAGTCTATAATCACTAGAATTCCTATATCTTTATACTTAGTATATAGGAATTCTAGTGATTATAGCTAAGCCGATATATATCAGAATATACCCTTTTATGATTCTTAGTATTTTTTTATTATTCTTTTATTTTATTACTTTGATCCTGTATGTTTTGATTTTGTATTTCAATTCCATAATTTCTTTCCTTTTTAGTCAAAGAAAAGAAATTATGGAATTGCAATAACTCAGTTACAACTCCCTTTAAAAGATTACGCGGTACGATTGAATCAATTAAACCCTTATTGAATAAAGATTCAGCTACTTGTGAATCTTCGGGCACTGTCTTATTCAATGTTTGTTCAATTACTCTTTTACCAGCAAATGCAATATAAGCGTTTGGTTCGCCAATAATGATATCCCCCAACATGCCAAAACTAGCTGTCACCCCACCCGTAGTAGGAGATGTAAGTATCGATACATAGAATAATTTTTGAATTGTTTGATAATAATATAAAGCAGAAGAAATTTTAGCCATTTGCATCAAGCTCAAACTTCCTTCTTGCATACGCGCTCCTCCGGACGAACATACGAGAATAAGAGGTAAAAGTTGATTAGTAGCATATTCTACCAAACGGGTGATTTTCTCACCTACTACGGATCCCATGCTACCTCCCATAAACTTAAAATCCATAATACCAATTGCTACAGGAATACCATTTACTTGACCTGTCCCTGTTTGAACAGCCTCAGTTAATCCTGTTTTTCTTTGATAAGAATCAATACGATCTTTATAAGGTTCTTCTTCTGAATGAAATTCAATGAGATCCAGAGAAACCATGTCTTCATCCATAGGATTCCAAGTACCCGAATCAATCGAAAATTCGATTCTATCTGAACTGTCCATTTTCAAATGATATCCACAGTATTCACAAATATTCCTTTTTGATTTCCAAAATTTTTTATAATTTAATTCATAACAATTTTCGCATTCAATCCACAAATGCGTCAATTGTTCACTTTCATGGAGATTCATATAATTTTCTACTAGAGTGGAATCACTATCATTTGTATCATTCGTACTAGTTATTAAACTAAAACTAGAATTCTCACTTTCACTACAATTTCTGACCTTACCTAAAAAGTAACTATAAAAATAACTGTCATTATATTCGACTATATTACCAAAAATGCAACTATCAACACAGATTTGAGAATGAAAATAACTATCAATGCAACTATTAATATAATTGTTCCAACTAAAAGGAGTATCATACATGGAATGATCGTAATCACTCTTAATAACAGTATTCAGATAGCTAGAAAAAACCCTTAGAAAAGAATGATTGTTGTTAATCTCCAAAGTTTTATTTTCAATATCTAAATATATGGAATAACTGTTCTTCTTATTATCCCTAACTAAAAAAGTTTTATCAGATAGGAAATCCTGTATGTTATCGACACCTACTAAATAATCAAAAGAATTATAACTAGAATTATCACGATCATCCCACCTCTGAATTTTTTTATCTATATCAGTTAAAATTTTGGGTTCTTCGCTTAGACTGGTATTCTCAATAGGACCAAGACTCTCCATTGATTTACTTAATTCACACCTGTATTCGAACTTCCTATTAAGTAACTTAGAATTGAACCACCATTTTTCCATAGAGTTTTTTCCTGTATTTCCATAAAAAAAAATGTATAGTCATTGGATGAAAAATCAAATAATAGAAATATTCCATTTTGAATATTCTATCTCATTTATTTACTATCAAAAAAAAGTATATAAATCAAATAACTAGAATTAATAACTGAAAAAAATAAAGAGCGAGTCAATATTAAAAAGAAATAACAATAAAATAAGAAGAAATATGAAATAAAAAAATCACCTCATAGGGGGGAATCTATTTAAAAGTCCAATTACTATATTTAGTTACTCTTTTTTTTCCTATATTCTCTCTTTTATCTCTATACAATTTTTCATTTTTTTTGAAGATTTATGAAAATTTCATGAATTGTCTGACTATATAAAATTGCATTCTATGATTCTATATATAACAACAAGAAATAAAAAAATGAAGTATGAATATAACAAGAGAGCGGGGAGTTTTGTAAATCTATATACAAATAATCTACACCCCCTTTTTGATTTCATTAATTGAATTTCGTTTGTTGATTCGAGCTAAGTTCTATAAAAACACCTGCCTTTTTTGAAATATGCTGAACAGTTCCTGTAGGTTAAGCGCCCCTTGTCAAGGAAATGAAAGAATAACAGGAATATTGAAATAGGTTTAATTCTTTATAGGATCCACTTTCTGAAGATATCTTCCCTCTCTTTGGGGTCGAACATCCCTTAGCAACAATTCGATAAACAGCTCTTTGGGATAGATATAGATACCCCCCCTCCAAACGTACAGGAAATTTTTATCCCCGTACGGCTCGAGAATATCAAAAATTCTATGTATTTCGAAAATTATGATGTAAAATAGAGCAATAAAATCATCAAATCAATTAAACAATGACTGAAGTATTTTTCTTTCGTATTTTCTTTCTGAAAAAAAAAAACTCTTCCTATTTGTACCTCCATAACACTCAATTTGAAAAATTCTCAAAAAACTAAAAAGAAAACCAAGCAGCAGCTATTTCATTTATTGAGTGGTCTCTACTCCTCTTTCTTGCCCGTATTTCGTTTCTTTATCATTCATTTCTTTTTTCTAAAATTTTTGATAATAGAATTGATGATACAATTTGAAAATGGTATTTCCTTAATTCCCTGATTTTTTAGCTTTTCTTTGAATCTTTGGGTTTAGACATTACTCCGGGAATCTTCAATTTTTTAAAAAAATGGGAGCAACATACCTGTTTTTCTCTGAAAGAATCATAAAAAAAGTTAATTCCTGCGGATAAACTTTTTGATAAAAAAGCAATTTTACAAATTTCAACCATTTTTTTTGAACCTGGCTGAAATAAGATCCTTTCTATTTTTATAAAATAAACAGACTTATTAACTTTTTAGAATTTATTAAATTTTAGATACTTGCTCCCGAGAAATGAATAAATTCGAGTTCCATCATGTACTATTTACATCATTAATCCCTTTCCTGTCCCAAAAACAAAAAAAGGGGTCTAGTGGAACAGAACAAATGATGTCAAGTCAAGATCATGTTCGTTTGTAAAATACTAGAAAAAATGGCGGATATCAAAATCCACCCCTAATTTAATCATGTCTTTCAAGCCGCACGTTGCTTTTTACCACATCGTTTCAAACGAAGTTTTACTCTAACATTCCCTTAGCTTAGATCCAGTATGTAATTATCGAATCGTGAATAGTGATTGATTCATTCGCTACATAAGAATCTATCCTTTTTTTTACGTTTCGGTTTTTCTTATATATAATGAAAACCTTTTTAAAAGTAAAGACATAAATGAAAATGAACTTGATATTCTAGCAATATATTTTCTACTCTATTCTATTTTTATAATTTGTAAAGTAGAAAAATGATAATTTTTTTTTTCAAAAAAAGGAGGGTCCCTTTTAATTATGCGATACAATCTGTATTCAAATATGATATACATCCTAAATAGATATGCTCTGGGACGGAAGGATTCGAACCTCCGAATAGCGGGACCAAAACCCGTTGCCTTACCGCTTGGCCACGCCCCATTTTCCATTTTACATTAATAAAGACTATTATTGATATTGGTTGTTCGTCAATTCCAGTTCAAAAATTTCTATAAAAAAAAAATTTTGCGACTAGTATTTTATATGCGTATCTACATATCTATCTATATCTATAAATGGATATAGATAGATAGGATAAAACTAAATTGATTGATCATTACATACAATTCAATTAAGATATTATATAGAAGGAAGTATGATTTCTTCAATTTTTTTGATTTCAGAATAAAAAATATTTTGAAACTGGAAAAGTTCAAATAAAAGAAGGATTCTCGAGATTCTTATCTTATTTGATTCATTTTTTTACTTTTATTCATAACTCTTTATTTTCCTTTTTATTGTATTATGTATATAATGCAATAAAATTGAAAATTAGAATGAAAAAAAAAAAACAAAAATAACTTTTATTTTTTTTAAAGAACAAAATGTTTGTTATGCTTAATATCTTTAGTTGGATCTGTATTTGTATTCACTCCGTCCTTTATTCCAGTAGTTTTTTTTTGGAGAAATTGCCCGAAGCCTACGCTTTCTTGAATCCAATTGTGGATATTATGCCAGTAATACCCGTACTATTTTTTCTTTTAGCTTTTGTTTGGCAAGCTGCTGTAAGTTTTCGATGATATTTTTAATTTGAATAATGTCGTAAAAAAATTCAGAATTTTTCAGAAAACTAAAACTCGAACATTTTAACAATTTATAAGATCAGATAAGTCTTACAGTGTGACTTCTGGATTCCAATATTGAAATTTTTCAATATATAGGAAAAAAAGGGACCTTCTCATCATTTACGTTTTTTGAATTGAAAAAACCTAATCCGATTATTCGATTGGAACCCCTCACCAATCGAATACCTAGATTACAGAAAAAAAGGATTTTTGGTCAAAAGAATTATTGATAATTTGTAATAAAATAATCTACTCTTACTATCAATTCATTTTCGAAACTCATATATATATATCTCCTCATATCCTAAAAAAACTTCATTTTTTAGAAACTTAGTATCTTAGTATTAAAAGAAACAAAATATGTTGTAATATAAGAGAATCTATTCTCTTTCTTTGTCGTTTTTTAATTATCTTGGAGATTTCATAATGCTTACTCTAAAACTTTTTGTTTATACGGTAGTGATCTTTTTCGTTTCTCTTTTCATCTTCGGATTCCTATCTAACGATCCAGGACGTAATCCAGGACGTGAAGAATAGAATAAGAAAAAAGTGGATTCTGTGTTTTCTTGCTTGTGCGGAATTTTGAAATATTTTTAGGATTTTCTCTATTTTAACATCTTTAACTAGTAAATAAAAAAAACAAGTTCAAAAAAAAATACCAAATTATCAACGGAAAGAGAGGGATTCGAACCCTCGGTACAAGAATTTGTACAACGGATTAGCAATCCGACGCTATAGTCCACTCAGCCATCTCTCCCCAATTGAAAAAAAAAAGAATTACTTTGTTTATGTTATATCACATAAACAAGAAGAACAAAAAGGGAGCTTAAAAAAAAAAGAGACTTGCTTTTTTTTTATTCTTTTTTATCTTATCTATCTTTTTTTTATTATTCTATATATTTTAGTTTTCTTTTTTTCTTTTTATACAGCCAATGAGCCCGGCCAGTACCTAGTCGGGCTCTTTTTCTTTTATTCCCATGAATATTGAAGAAAAATTCTTTATTTGAATATATTTTATTCGAAAAAAAAATATTTGTAAAAATATTTGTAATTAAAAAAAAAATAAGAGATACGGATAGATTCCTATGAGATAAAACCAAAATAAGATAATATAAAAATGTTCTCTTTTCTTACTCCCTCTCTTTTTTCTGGTAACGTAAATTGTATATATATATAACCTTCAGCAAAATAAAAAAATGAAAATTATCCCGTTTTTCAAATTTCATTAGAAGATTCTCTAATGAAACATGTCAATACTCGACTTATTAGAATATTATGCCTCCCATTTCTTTATTTTGTCTGATTGCTTTGTTCAACAAAAGATACAATAATGATATTGTAGCGGGTATAGTTTAGTGGTAAAAGTGCGATTCGTTTCAAGGACCCCCCAAAAGTTAAGGGATCCCCCATTTGATTCATATGCCGATCAAAAACTTTATTTTTTACTTAAAGGGACTCCTTTATACCCCTCGATGAATTATTTGCGGTATAATATACATTATTGTAATTTGTATACAAGAAGAATCAAATCGAATTTGACAAATTGAGTTTTAAAATTATGAAACATAAGTTTTTGGAATTGGATCTATAATCCGAATTTTTTGAGTATTACTAAAGGATCTATGGAGAGAAATATACAAAGTTTCTTTCTAATCGTAACTAAATCTTCCATTTTTTTGCATAGTAAAAATTGAAGCAAAATAGCTATTAAACGATTCTTTTAGTTTACTAGAGACATCGACATTTTTTTAGCTCGACGGAAATTTTCTTCTTTTCCTAAAGATTTTCTGAAATAGAAATAGAGAACGAAGTAACTAGAAAAAAAACATAGATTGTTAGAATATTGCTCTTCTAGAGGGATCATCTAAAAAGCAAGATATTTGAAACCTATTCATACAAAAAGGCTGACATAGATGTTATGGGTCAATTTTTTTTATTGTCCATCTCTTCATTCCGTAAAGGAGCCGAATGAAACAAAAGTTTCACGTTCAGTTTTGAATTAGAGACGTTAAATCAAAATGATGAATCAACGTCGACTATAACCCTTAGCCTTCCAAGCTAACGATGCGGGTTCGATTCCCGCTACCCGCTTCTATTTTATTCTATTTAAATCTATCTTTTTTCTTCGAGAATGAATCTAGAATTCTTAAAGAATTTGTCAATTCTTCATTTTCATTTCTTAATTTAGTTTTAGTTATATATATTCAATTATATTCAATTGATTTTTCTTTTTTATTTTTTTTTTCTTTTATTCTAAATATTTGATTTATTTTATTTTTATAATTTCTAGAATTCTTTATATTTGTTTGATTCTTTAATCTTTTTAATAAGGTTTAGTTAAAAAGGTTAAAGAATCAAATATAAAATAGAAGCGTCCATTGTCTAATGGATAGGACAGAGGTCTTCTAAACCTTAGGTATAGGTTCAAATCCTATTGGACGCAAGTTGTTTGCATATCTAATTTCAACCTTGTCCTTCTATTTTTTTTGATTTATTACATTTTGATTCGAATTCATTATATATAATATTCAAATGAAATAAAAACATATTAAAAGATACTAATTATAAAAATTGGAAAATTGAATTACAAAATTATTTAATGATTCATCAATTTTTTTCTACTTGTTCCTGGAATAAAAAGAGTTCCATCTGTTCTTTAATAGCGTCCTTTAAAAGGGCTTCTGCTTCCCCAGTGAATGTCTTGGTAGAAGATATGATTTCTTTGAATTGAGGTTTATTCGTCTTTAAGTAAGCACGTAACTCAACAAGAAATTTCCTTACCTGTCCAATTTCTAATGAATCAAGATAACCATTCGTTCCGGTATAAATAGTTACTATCTGTTCTTCCACAGTAAGAGGAGCTGATTGGGATTGTTTAAGCAACTCGCGCAATCGTTGACCTCTTGCTAATTGATTTTGAGTAGCTTTATCTAGATCAGAAGCGAATTGTGCAAAAGCTTCTAATTCTGCGAATTGTGCTAATTCCAATTTTAATTTACCAGCTACTTGTTTCATGGCTTTGATTTGAGCCGCCGATCCAACTCTGGAAACTGAAATACCAACATTAATAGCGGGTCTTATTCCAGCATTGAATAGATCGGCCGATAAGAATATTTGGCCATCTGTAATGGAAATTACATTCGTAGGAATATAAGCTGAAACATCTCCCGATTGAGTTTCAACTATTGGTAAAGCAGTCATACTTCCTTCGCCTAACTGAGAACTTAATTTAGCGGCTCTTTCCAAAAGACGCGAATGTAAATAAAAAACATCCCCTGGATAAGCTTCGCGACCTGGTGGTCTTCGTAATAGAAGAGACATTTGCCGATAAGCCTGTGCTTGTTTGGAGAGATCGTCATAAATGATTAAAGTGTGACGTTCACGGTACATAAAATATTCAGCCAGAGCTGCTCCTGTATAAGGCGCGAGGTATTGTAATGTAGCTGGAGAATCCGCTGTTTCAGCTACTACAATAGTGTATTCCATTGCTCCTCTTTCTTGTAAGGTAGTCACCACTTGAGCCACAGAAGATGCTTTTTGACCAACAGCTACATAAACACATATTACATTTTGTCCCTGTTGATTGAGAATTGTATCTGTGGCTACTGCTGTTTTACCTGTTTGTCTATCTCCAATAATTAATTCTCGCTGGCCCCGTCCTATGGGGATCATCGAATCAATAGCAATAAGTCCTGTTTGGAGAGGCTCATATACCGAACGTCTTGAAATAATACCGGGAGCGGGAGATTCTATTAATCGAGATTCCGAAGCTGAAATTTCTCCTCGACCGTCAATTGGTTTAGCCAGGGCATTTATAACACGACTCAAATAAGCTTCACTTACAGGTATCTGAGCAATTCTTCCTGTTGCTTTTACTGAACTTCCCTCTTGTATCAGCAAACCATCACCCATTAATACAACACCAACATTTTTTGATTCCAAATTCAAAGCAATGCCTATAGTACCTTCTTCAAATTCCACCAATTCACCCGCCATTACTTCATCAAGACCATAAATACGAGCAATACCATCGCCTACTTGAAGTACGGTACCAGTATTTACAATTTTTACTTCTGTATTATATTGCTCAATGCGTTCACGGATAATTTTACTAATTTCATCTGCACGAATGGTTACCATGAAAATATCTTAAATTTATTTTTTATAAGAAAAAAATGATGCCTATACTCTATTGTATAATAGAAAGCCTAATCAGTTATTTTTTTATTTCATCATCCCAAACATGCCAATATTAGCACTAACAGTACGTAAATGTAACTCGTTGTTCAAGCAACTATTTAGAGTTCCTAGAGCTCCCTGTAAGGCTTGTTGTAAAACCCGCTGTCGAACTTGATTAATAACTCTTTGTTGTTCAAAATCAATAGCTTCGTTTTTGTAATTTTCTAATTGTTCCAAAGTCGTATAAATTGAATTAATTAAATTCAATTTTTCTCGTTTGATCTCAGAATAGCCATTCACCCGAAACAGATCTGCTTCTGTTTCAACTTTCCTTAAGCGGGCCTGGGCTTTTTCGAGCTGTTCAATGGCGTTTTCCTGTAATTCTTCTGAGTTTCGAATAGTTCTCCAGATTTTCTGTTTTCGATTATCTAATAAATCACGTAATGAAAGTAGACTCTCTTTCCATCCATTTCAAAATGTCTATGATCTCTTCCCGAACCAAACATGAATCTTTCGATTCATTTGGCTCTCACACTCAATTACTTATCGGAAATTTACCAATTTTTTATGTAATGAGCCTATCCTCTCTTCTCTATTCAAAGTGAAAACAATTACCAATATAAGACTAGAATATTCGGAGGACTCTTTTGACCAAACAAATATATGTCAACAAAGTTGTTTTTTTATTCAAATCCAAAGACTTCTTTTGAATTTATACATAGGTCATCCATCGATTACGCATCGTACAAAGGGGAGGTTTAAATTCACCCGTTTTTTATTTCTCGCCATAAATAGGATTCAAGCCATTTTTTTTATCGACATGAGTGTTTTATATCGAAAAAAAATCGAATAATTTTTTTGAAACCGTTTCCTTTCTGTATTAATATAGCGGTAGAAAGAGTACTACACTGCGTATAGACTTCAAACTCTTTTTAACCATGGTAATAGTCCAAAATTTTTGGTAAATAGAGAATCAAAGTGGATTACCAATAAAGCGCGAAATGCTATGGTTCTTTAAGATTTTTCTTAATTTATTCAAAAAAGAAAATGAATTCAGAAGTAATTCGCGGGATTCTGCACATTTTCTTAATTCTAACTAAACTAAAAAGTGCAGTTTGGTTAAATCCAATTTATTCTTTGAAATAAACAACTCGCACACACTCCCTTTCCAAAAAAAACCAGTAGACCTAACACTACACTAAGATTTATTGGATTTGTTGCTAAAATATCGGTATTAAACACGAAACTTCCGGCGGATGGCCAGGAGCCCAAACAAAGGAAAGAATCGGTTATATTTTTCATATGATCTCATCTCCTCTTATGAATAGACTAATTATCTTTCTAATATTCCTATTAGATAGATAATATAATAATCTAATTGGAATATATAATTATAGAATTTGATATAATTTGGATTGGTCAATCAATTGGAAGATTCCCTAAAAGAATGATACTTCTTAGAATTAGATACCAGTTCTTTTATCAATTGCAAAATCTATCTAGTTTGAACACTTTCAAAAAATTATCTTAAAAGAAATAAAATAAAAGAGGGGTTCATTGGACTAAACAAAAAGAAGAAAGAGGGTGAATAAGTATGTGAATACCTTTCAATTAGTCCTTCTCCTGTGTTCTTATCCGAACAGATAAAGAATTGTAGGAGTGAATTATTAATATAATTCGAAAAAGGAAGTCCACATATGTATTTTTATCTTTTTAGGATTAAACAAAAGGATTAGCAAATAAAAGTGCTAATGCTACAACCAGCCCGTAAATTGTTAAAGCTTCCATAAAAGCCAGACTAAGTAATAAAGTACCCCGTATTTTTCCCTCTGCCTCTGGTTGTCGTGCAATCCCCTCTACAGCTTGCCCTGCGGCAGTGCCTTGACCAACCCCAGGTCCAATAGAAGCAAGCCCTACGGCCAATCCAGCAGCAATAACAGAAGCGGCAGAAATAATTGGATTCATGAGAATTTCCTCGTAACCTACATATAAAAGAAAGAAATAGTTAATGATATAATCGACTAATAAATTCTGACTTCATTTTTCAATTACCAAGACTTTTTCAGTTAAAGTAATTAATAAAAATAAGAATTAAAAATTGAAAATAATAGTTATTAAACGAATTACTTCGAGATTTCTTTTTTCGTCTCGAACTACATAGTTTTGGGGGTGAATCTGTATAATCTTTGTTCTTCTCTTACCTTAATTTTGGAATCATTCTTTGAATTCTTCGTTTTTTTATACAATTTCTTTAGTTTTTTAATTTTCAATTCACAATTAGAGCTGAAACGCAAGGACTTTGCTTTTCTATCCCTATAGAAATTGACAGTAATAGCGAGGCCTTTTTTATATAGAAAAGATTAGTTATTTCAGATATATGGTTAGTTCATATAAAACTAGTTCATCTATAATATCATATCACATATACATAGGTTTCTTCTATGCTGTAAACTAATTTTCTTTGTGTTTTAGATTCAATCGAAATTGAAATTCATTCTTTGAAACCTAAAAAACCTTGACTGATCCCCTCACTTCTATTTTTTTTATCATGTTTTTTTTTAAGCTCCCCTTCCCTCTTTTCTTATTCTCTTATCCCATATGGATACAATCAATCTAAATAAATTCATTCGATTTCATTAATGTTTCAAAGAAATATAGGAAATTGGGTGATCTAAATGTTTTTAATTATCTTTTGATCAATTGTTGAATTAAATGTGAATCAAACGAGAATCTACTAACATTCTATATAGTATCTTTTTATCACACATTGTAAACGTAAATATCATACAGAATTCTAATTCTAGCTATTCATTTTTTTTGAATATCCAAACTAATATATACTAATCGAATAGATCTATCTATATCTATCTATATATCTATAGATAGATGTTTATTTTGTAGATTCTATTGAGCCACAATATATGTGTGGCAAGCTAAACAAAAAAGACTATTTTTGAGAAAACTAGTCAATGATGGCCTTCAATGGATTCACCTATATAAGCCGCAGCTAAAGTAGCAAAAATGAGAGCTTGAATACCGCTTGTGAATAATCCAAGGAACATGACAGGTATAGGAACTACTAAAGGTACTAAAGAAACAAGAACAACAACTACTAATTCATCAGCTAATATATTTCCGAAAAGTCGAAAACTAAGGGATAAGGGTTTTGTGAAATCTTCTAATATGTTAATCGGTAAAAGGATTGGAGTTGGTTGGATGTATTTACTAAAATAAGCTAATCCTTTTTTTGAAAGACCCGCATAGAAATATGCAACTGATGTAAGTAAAGCTAATGCAACGGTAGTATTTATATCATTTGTGGGTGCAGCTAACTCCCCATGAGGTAATTGGATGATTTTCCAAGGTAAAAGAGCCCCTGACCAATTAGAAACAAAAATAAATAGAAACAAAGTTCCAATAAAAGGAACCCACGGACCATATTCTTCTCCAATCTGAGTTTTGCTCACGTCTCGAATGAATTCAAGAACATATTCAAATAAATTCTGACCGAAAGTGGGAATGGTTTGCAGATTTCGAATAACTAGAATGGCTGAAACCAATAAGATAGCAATTACAACCCAAGAAGTAATAAGTACTTGGGCATGTACTAGGAAACCCCCTATTTGCCAATAGAAATGTTGACCTACTTCCACAGCAGATATATCGTATAATCTTTTTAATGTGTTGATAGAGCATAATAAAACATTCATATTGTCCTGTCCTCTAAAAAAAGAAGTTGAAAAAAGGGAATTATTTTTATTCAAACATCTCCTTTCCCTTTTGATTTGTCTACTTTCATTTTTGATTTTGAATACCGATACTAATTACATAAAATTTTTGTTTGTTTTCTATTTTCATTTTTGTGCAATTTCTTACTAGTATAGTAAGCGATTCCATAAATCTATGAACCCCTCGAAGCAAATTCAAGAATTTTTTATCTTATTATTAATCAAGAATTTCGTATATATCTAGACCGACCCTCACAAATTGCAAAAACTAATTTGTTAAGAATTAATCGAATTGAGGCTATAGCATCATCATTAGCTGGAATTGAAATATCAGCGAGGTCCGGGTCACTATTTGTATCAATTAAACAAATTGTTGGAATTTCCAAAGTTATACATTCTCGAAGAGCCGTATATTCTTCTTGTTGATCGACGATTATTACAATATCTGGTAAGCCCTTCATATATTTAATGCCGCCAAGATATGTTTCCAATTGAGCTAATTGTCTCTTCAATATAGCGGCATCTTTTTTTGGAAAACTATGAAATCTCCCCGTCTTTTGTTGCATTCTCAAGTCCCTGAACTTTTGAAGTCGTGTTTTTGTAGTATACCAATTCGTTAACATACCGCCGAGCCATTTTTTATTAACATAATGACACCGAGCTCTTATTGCAGCCCGCGCTACTGAATCAGCTGCTTTTTTTTTTGTACCAACAATTAAGAATTGTTTTCCCCCACTTGCTGCATCAAAAACTAAATCACAAGATTCTGATAAAAACCGAGCAGTTCTAATAAGATTTGTAATATGAATACCCTTACGCTTTGCAGAAATATAAGGTGACATTTTAGGATTCCATTTTCTAGTACCGTGGCCAAAATGAACACCAGCTTCCATCATCTCTTCCAAAATTATGTTCCAATATCTTTTTGTCATTTATAATTATCCCCACACTTTTCTTTCATTTCCAAATAGAAATTAGATCAATTTTTTGAAATGAAAGAAAGAGACCCAGTATACTGAAATAGAAAAAAATAAGTGTTCCGAAGGAACCTTCTCTTCTACTGAAAATTTGCCGTTGATAAAAAAAAGATCGGGCCATTTTTTCTATTTCATTGAATATGATTCGTTTATTTATTATGTTTCTTTTATTATACAAAATATATACAAAATAAAGTGACCGGAGATGAATACGACCTTAAGAATCATTATTTTAGGAATTCTTAAATCCTAGATTATTTTGATGTATCACATAAATTCTTTTTTTTGTTTCCGGGGTAATCTTGTTATATTGCCTTTGCTTTGAACGGTATATTATTCTTTTGAATCCAGTACCAACTGGCATCATTCCCCCTAAAACAACGTTCTCTTTCAGACCTTTCAACCAATCTATGCGACCCCGGAGAGCGGCTTTTGATAAAACTCTAGCAGTTTCTTGAAAACTTGCTTCAGATATGAAACTTTGAGTATTCAAAGATGTTTTTGTTATCCCCAATAATAGAACTCGATAGCAGATCGACTCTTCTAAGGAACGCCCAGCTCGTTCGGCCCGCAACAATCCAATTAGTTCGCCAGGCAAAAAAACATTAGACATTCCATCTTCTGAAACCAATACTTTTGATGTTATTTGACGCACAATAATTTCTATATGTCTATTATGAATGTGAACTCCCTGGGATCGATAAACTTTTTGAATTTGATTAACCAAAGAAATACGACTTTGCGCTATAGTTAGCTCAGCACTAATGAAGAATCCCCAAGGAATGCCAAGAATTCTTGTTATACGCCCATTCCAAGTATCCACTCTCTTTTCTAGGTTTATGGATATTGAATCAATCGAACGAACTTCCAATACCTGTTCTACTTTTGGAAGACCTTGTGTTATATCACCTGATCTCGATTTTTGATATATAAATGTAACTAATATATCTCCTTCAGAAAGTATTTCTCCATAATGACCATGAACAGTTGTTCCAGGAGTCGCCAAATAAGGGTTAGCCGATCTTATTCCTACAGAATCCATTTGAACAGTTAGAATTTGACCCGATTTAAGGTGTGGTTCATTTTTCGTTTGAACTATACATACATTTTCGCAAATAAATTGACCAAGACTTATTATGGGAAACGTTTTTTTTTCACAATAATTATGATGGAAAAAATGCCAATTCAAATAGAATGGATTTAAAAGGATGTTACTAGATAGATCAGATTTATAAATGATCTCGTTTTCGTCTATTAAATAATATTTTAATACTTGAAAAGTTTCTTTTAATTTGTCAAGTTGCCCGTTTTTATTTATCGAGATCTGATTATTAGTAATTAAAAGGTAAAAATAAAAATGGGCAACTTGAAGGGCTATTCCTAAAGGACCTAACGAATTTTGAATTGGAATCAGAGGATCTCTTTGAATTGGATTTATTTCTTCTTTTATCCCATTGTAATATTTTCCATCGTGGAATGATCGTATTTGAAAACAATTCGATGATGACAAAATTATTAAAGATCGGCATTTCTCATTTCTATTCAACAACATATGAATAGTTCCATGATTTTGACTAAGTGATTGTTGAACTTTTTCCCTCGGATCTATAAAAAAAAATGGATTGATGTTGGTCCAGTCCGACTCATTATCCAAGATAAATCTTGAACCGAGCGGATCTTTCCTTTTTCTTATATATGAAATATGGGATTTTCCTAAGTCCATTTTTAAGAAATATCTAACCAAACCTTTTATACTTAGTTCAACAAAAGAAGCATGCCCTTTTTCGATAGAAGACAATTTTTTGTCTTGATCCCAATTTAAGACTAAACAAGTCCGAACTAATTGAATACTTGTATTAGAATTAGAAATTCCCCGAATTGATTTTCCATTTCCAGAAAGAATATAATGAATAATTTGAAGTTCCAAATTATCTCTTTCTTGTAACATATCTTGGGAAAAAAATTGGATTAAATTGATCCTATCTTCTATTTCATATAAAATGACCGGTCGAACCAAAACAAAATACTTTTTTTTCATAATTGTGATCCATTGAGCATAGATCCAATTTTTCATTTTTTTTTTGATCCTTTTGAATTTTTTTTTACCGTTCTCGGTGGTATCAACATGGCACTGTGCCGGGATATCTTATCCATTTCTCCGGGAAAATAGATATTCCCGGAAAATATTTTTAATTGAATCTTTTTTTTTTTCTTCTCCAATCGAACCAACCCGCTTACTTGACTTCTTATATTTACAGTGATTGGTGTATCTACTTCAATAATACTATTGTTCCGTACCATTATGGAAGAAAATTCTGGTAAAATATACACTTCTTCGGGAATGAAAAAAAATTGATCTACTTTAATTTGGTATTTTGTCTTAAATTCTTGAATTCCTGGATACTCGATTAAAAAATCCTCTTTTTTAAAAATGTAATTTATATCAATAGTCCTATATTTAGTAATACCCGAGCTCTGTGTTCGGTATTGAGGATCATCGAAATAAGCAAAAATACTATTTCTACGAAAAATACCATGGATTGGTATTTCAATCGAGATACTGGAATCTAACATTAGTGCTTTGTCTCGTTCTTGAATCGATTGGAATTGAAATGGAATAATGAATCGATTTCTCCGCCTCTTTGCTAATAAATCCGTAGTATCGTGAAAAATAGCAGGATGTGTAAAATGACAATGATCTTTACATAGGATTTGATTATTTTTTGAATAATCTGAAATCCTTCTTTCTTTTTTTTCAGAAGGAGTGAAACGAAACAAATTATGTCTTACTTTATTATTACTTGCTAAATGGTTACAAATATCTCTTTCTCCTGTAGAAAGATAATGAATGTTCAATTGATCTTGATCTTTTCGGGTTGAAAAAGAGACTGAAGCGGATCTGTCTGATTTTCCTGATAAAATCCATAAATGACTTGTTTTTGGTAAGATATGGACATTACTATATTTAAATTCTGATGCATGATACACATCCGTACTCCAATGCATTTCTCCTTCTAAGTCAGAATAAACATGTTTTCGAACTTTTTCTTTTAAATTAAAAGTATATGTTCCTGCGAGAATCTCGGCAATCACTTGTTCTGATTTTACATATTGATTATTTTGAACTAATAGAAAACTTTTTGGTGGAATAGTCACATTATGTATAATGTCACCATTTTCAATACTAACATACAAGTCTATATAACATAGAAAAGCAGGATGCCCGTGACGTGTACGTGTAGGATGAACCAAATCCTCATTGAATTTAATTTTTCCATTATAAGGTGCTCGCACCTGTTCGGCAGTCCCCCCTGTGAATACTCCGCCAGTATGAAAAGTTCTTAATGTTAATTGAGTGCCCGGTTCTCCAATGGATTGGCCCGCAATAATACCTACAGCTTCTCCTAATTCCACCAAGTGACCTTGAGTAGGACTTTGACCATAACACAATCGACAGATCCAAGATGTATTCCTACAGGTAAAAGGAGTTCGTATAGATATTGGTTGTGTTTGAAAGGTTTTCAATCGATTGAAAAGTCCAATTCCAATATCTTGATTTCTAATGGCAATGCATCGTGAACCTCTGTATATATCGTCTGCTAATACACGACCAATTAATGTTTGTGTCCAACTACTTTCCGGCATCGTTTCATTCTGGGTATTTACTGAAATTCCTCGAATGGTACCACAATCTGTTCGACGTATAACAATATGTTGAACCACTTCAACAAGTCTACGTGTAAGATATCCAGCATCTGATGTTCGTACAGCAGTATCTACAACCCCTTTACGAGCTCCGTAGCAAGAAATTATATATTCTGTTAAAGATAGCCCTTCGCGTAAATTGCTTTGAATAGGTAAATCAATCATTTGTCCTTGTGGATCCGACATTAATCCTCTCATACCTACTAATTGGTGTACTTGAGATGCATTTCCTCTAGCTCCCGAAAAGGACATTATATGGACTGGATTAAAAGGATCGGTCATTCTAAAATTAGGATTCATTTCTTGTCGAAAATATTCACTTGTAGCATACCATATCTCAATGGATTGGCGTAATTTTTCTACTGCATGTACATTTCCATAATGATGCTGTTTTTCCAAAATCAAATTTTGGTGTTCAGCATCTCGGACTAGCCATCCTTTCGAAGGTATTGTTAAAAGGTCATCAATTCCTAATGAAATGGATGTAGCCGTAGCTTGGCGGAATCCCAGAGTCTTGACTTGATCCAGGATATGTGATGTATATGCCATTCCGAAGTGATCTATTAATCTGCTAATAAGTCGTTTAATGGCAGTTCCACCTATCACTTTATTGTGAAACATTAGATTGGTCCGTTCTGCCATAAGTACCTCCCTATTCCACTCAGTGGGATTCATTCAGTTCAACAATGGATTTGAGTCAATGATTGAAAAACTGCCTTTTCTTTATCTTAATTTGTGTAGAAATTGAGAAATTAAAAAACTAAGATCCTTGTTAAATGTTAAATCATGAAGATTTGAATTTACACCAGTATCATAAATTTGTTTATCTTAGATACAACCATCTATATGATTAGATACCATATGAATAGGCTCGGCAAAAACCTTGTACAGCTTCTTCGATTTCTCGATAAAAAGAAATATGACCTACGTTGGTTCGAATGTAAATAGAACGAATTTGTTTTTTTGTACTTCTTACTACTAGATAATGCCCATAAATTTCATGATAGGTGCCTAAAGATTCATAGTGAACTTCGATAGGAACTTCTCTTGACGAAATAATGCGTAGATCTAGTCGCCACCGGAGCCACAAAGGACTATCGAAGGTTATTCTTTTCTGTTGATAAGCTCCAATTGCATCATAGGAATTCCAAAAAAAAGGTTCTTTTTTTTTCGTATACTTATAGTTTTTTTGGGGAATTCTTTCATTTTTCAAATTTCTGCAATTACGTGGATTATACCTATTTGAAGAAATACCCCGACGATTCCCATTCGTTAATATGTAAAGTCCAATAAGCATATCTTGAGTTGGTACAGAAATTGGATCCGCGATAGCTGGAGACAAGAGGTTTGTATGAGAAAACATAAGTAAACGTGCTTCTGCTTGAGCTTCTAAGGATAAAGGCACATGAACAGCCATTTGATCGCCATCAAAGTCTGCATTGAATCCCTTACAAACTAATGGATGCAAACAAATAGCACGCCCCTCTACTAAAATGGGTTGGAATGCCTGTATACCTAATCTATGCAGAGTAGGTGCTCTATTTAGCAATACGGGATGTCCCTGCATAACTTCTTGAAGTATTTCCCATACAATCGGTTCTTTTTGCCGAATTTTACTCTTAGCAATTCCTATGTTGGAAGCAAAATGTTTTCGAATTAGATCACGAATTAGAAATGTCTGGAAAAGTTCTATTGCTATTTCGCCGGGCAATCCACATCTATGTAATGAAAGTGATGGACCTACAATAATGACAGAACGACCTGAATAATCAACCCGTTTCCCAAGTAGGGTCTCGCGAAATCTTCCCTCTTTACCCTCGATTATATCAGAAAAAGATTTGTAAACCTTATTATGACCGTCCCTCATCGGTTGTCCGCGGATTCCATTATCAAGAAGTGTATCCACGGCTGCTTGTACCAATTTCTCCTGACATATTACTAATTCTCCTGGAGTAGATCTACTTGTTGTTAATAGATCGATAAGAGTATTATTCCGATAGATAACTCTTCTATATAGTTCATTAATATCTGAGCTCATTAATTTGCCCCCATCTATTTGAATAATCGGTCTCAATTCGGGAGGAAGAACTGGTAAGAGACATAAAACCATCCATTCTGGTTCTATATTTGTTCGTATAAAATGCTTAGCTAATTCTATACGCCGAACCAAAAAATTCTTTCTTCTTCCAACTTTTCGATCTTCCCATTCGTTTTCATTGTCCGGGGATCCCTCTTTCCCTAATTCTTTCCATTCTATCAACGAATAATCCATAATAATTCTCAAATCCAGATCGGCTAATTGTTCTCGGATAGCAACAGCTCCGCTTGAAATTTCTCGATTTCGAAATATATCAAAACCTCGGGTAGTAAAAAAAAGTGGTATGCTGTGTTTCCAAGATTGGATTTCATATTCGAATGAACCTCGTAATCGTAAGAATCTCTCTCTTTTCTCGCTCTGGTTGAGGGGTTTTTTTTAATTTTTTTTTTTAGTTTTTTTTTTTTTTTTTTTTT
>NW_028197071.1:12500-52500 GCF_037176805.1 Vigna unguiculata | reverse complement strand
CAACGAACTTAGTCAATGAGCTATAATGAGTTATAAAGATCTATCTATAGATAAAAAATACACAAATAAGAAATATCATTTTATGTAAGGAGTATGTTGATTATATAAAAAGTAAGAGGCAACAATTTTTTTCGTTTACCATGGGGAAGGACACTATCGCCAACATAATAACCTATATACGAAATGCTGACATGAATAAAAAAGGAATGGTTCAATTACCTTTTACTAACATTACAGAAAAAACTGTAAAAATACTTTTACGAGAGGGTTTTGTTGAAAACATCAGAAAACATAGAGAAAACGACAAATATTTTTTAGTTTTAACTCTACGGTATCGAAGAAATAGAAAAGAATCATATAAAAGTTTTTTCAATTTAAAACGACATAAGTACACCTGGTCTACGAATATATTACAATTATCAACAAATCCCTCGAATTTTAGGAGGCATGGGGATTGTCATTCTTTCAACTTCTAGAGGTATAATGACAGATCGAGAGGCTCGATTAGAAAAAATCGGCGGCGAAGTTTTATGTTATATATGGTAATCTTTCTAATATCCGAATTCGATGAGAAACTTGTATCCATTTCATTTATGTAAAAAAAAAAAAGAGAGATAAAACGCAAGTTTCTAATAGAACTTCATCCCTCATAGATAGAAATATATCTATTTTTTTTAGATAGATATATTTATTGATGAATGTAAGAAGGGATTTCACTGGAATTGTAAAAAAAAGGGAAATTCACGAAGATTTAATTACTAAATGAATAACTTATCCATAAATTATTTGCCCGGGGTTTAAGGTTTATATACAATTAATGCAAATTGGATTTTTATTTCTATTCTAGAATATGTTTCCAATACTTTTTCTGGACATACGATAAGAAAATAAAAAAGAGAAGTCACTCAATTGAATTAGGATGTTTTTAATCTCAACTTTATTTTCTATTTTATTGAGAAAGCCACTAATAGACGTTCAAATAGACGTTCAAAATGTAAGGAACCTTTATTTTCTTCCACAATTTTGGATTAACTAATTAAGGAATGTAAAATATGAAAATAAACGCCTCGGTTCGTAAAATTTGTGAAAAATGTCGATTGATTCGAAGACGAGGACGAATTATAGTAATTTGTTTCAATCCAAAACATAAACAAAGACAAGGATAATATTTGAACAAACAGAAGCTTTCTAAAAAAATAGACTAGATAAAAAAAGAGAGAAAATTATAAAATTATCTAGAATATATATTATTCTATGAAAATGAAAAATCCATTTTTTAAATATTATTGATATTTCAACTTTTAACTTTGATTTCAAAAATTGTATTTGATATTAATCAAAAGCAAATAAAAAGAATATAGAAAAAATCGAATATCAAATTCGAAAAGAATTGGAAAAGGATCGTTTTTGACATGAAATGGATATCTCCATACCCTAGATCTATCTTATTTTTTTTTTTTTAATGAAATATTGTATTGAAATAATCGAATATGGCAAAATCTATACCTAAAAAAGGTTCACGTAAAAATGTACGTATTGGTTCGCGTAATTATACTCGTAAAATACCAAAGGGAATTATTCATGTTCAAGCTAGTTTCAACAATACTATTGTGACTATTACAGATGTACGAGGTCGGGTGATTTCTTGGTCCTCCGCGGGTACTTGTGGATTCAAGGGTACACGAAGGGGAACACCTTTTGCCGCTCAAACTGCAGCAGGAAATGCTATTCGAACAGTATCGGATCAAGGCATGCAACGAGCAGAAATCATGATAAAAGGGCCTGGCCTCGGAAGAGATGCAGCATTAAGAGCTATTCGTAGAAGTGGTATACTATTAAATTTTATACGAGATGTAACTCCTATGCCACATAATGGATGTAGGTCTCCTAAAAAAAGACGTGTATAAAACTAAAAATAAACATTAAAAATAGTTCAAGAGAAAAAAACAAGTCAAGAGTTTTATCAAATAATTACTATGGTTCAAGAGAAATTAAGAGTCTCTACTCGGACACTACAATGGAAATGTGTTGAATCACGAATAGACAGTAAGCGTCTTTATTATGGACGCTTTATTCTGTCCCCACTTATGAAAGGTCAAGCCGATACAATAGGCATTGCAATCCGAAGAATTTTACTCGGAGAAATAGAGGGAACATGTATCACACGTGTAAAATCAGAGAAATACCACATGAATATTCTACCATAATAGGTATTGAAGAATCAGTACATGAAATTTTCATGAATTTGAAAAAAATTGTATTGAAAAGTAATATGTATGGAACACAGGACGCATGGATTTCTTTCAAAGGTCCTGGATATATAACCGCTCAAGACATCATTTTACCACCCTCGGTGGAAATCGTTGATAATAGACAACATATAGCCAACGTAACAGAACCTGTTAATTTGTGTATTGAATTAAAAATTGAGAGAAATCGTGGGTATCGTATAAAAACATTAAAAAACTTTCAAGACGGAAGTTATGATATAGATGCTAGATTCATGCCTGTTCGAAATGTAAATTATAGTATTCATTCTTATGTCAATGGGAATGAAAAACAAGAAATACTTTTTCTGGAGATATGGACAAACGGAAGTTTAACTCCTAAGGAAGCCCTTTATGAAGCCTCCCAAAATTTGATTGATTTATTTCTTCCCTTTTTACACGCAGAAGAAGATAACTTTCATTAGAAAAAAATCAAGACAAAGTGACTTTGCCCCTTTTTACTTTTCATGATATATTGGTTAAAGATAAACTAAGGAAAAATAAAAAAGAAATAGCATTGAAATCTATTTTTATTGACCAATTAGAATTACCTCCCAGGATCTATAATTGTCTCAAAAGATCCAATATTCATACATTATTAGAACTTTTGAATAACAGTCAAGAAGACCTTCTGAAATTTGAACATTTTCGCGTAGAAGATGGAAAATCTATATTGGACATTTTAAAAATACAAAAGTATTTTGCATAAAATTGAAATCTATTGACATAGGATTTTTTCAAATTGATTTTTTTTCTAAACTCAAAATGAAAGGTCAAAATATGTAATTTAAATATTTAGAACAAATCCTAATGGTCAGAATATATCTAAAAAGGAATAGATGTATCTAGGGATTAGTAGGTTCAGAAAGAATTCTCCCTAGATATACAATACAGATGTCATGATATTTTATTTCAAAATGAATTCAAAATGAAACCAATCTTATAATTTTAAAAAAGACCTAACGTTAGGGATTTCTCAATAGGTAATGTTGCTCCAATACCTAACCAAAGGGCAACTACAGTACCAATCAAAAGATGGTAGTTGCTACTGGGCGGCGAAATGGATTTTGGAATTTATTAACATTCTCCAAAAAGGGTACTGTTAATAATCCCGTAGGTACCGAAACCATTAAAAGAACGCCCAATAACTTATTGGGCACTGTACGAAGTATTTGAAATACGGGAAAAAAATACCATTCAGGTAGTATTTCCAAAGGAGTTGCAAAAGGATCCGCAGGTTCCCCAATCATGGATGGTTCTAGAACCGCTAAGCCTACGTTACAGGCAATAGTACCTAGAATTACTACTGGAAAAATATATAAAAGATCGTTAGGCCATGCGGGTTCTCCATAATAATTATGACCCATTCCCTTAGCCAATTAGCTCTTAATACAGGATCATTCAAGTCAGGTTTTTTTGTTATTGGGATAGGTGAATTCTTATAGATCCATCCTCCAAAAGAACCGGATATGATAATTTTTCATCATCCGGCTCGAGCACTAATCAAATTTTTCTTCAACTGTATCTATAGAATAAACTAGAAAAAAATGTATGTGTTATCCACACATATATGAAGATTCTAAATAATAAAAGAAACTTGATTCTATTCTCTTTTTCCAAAGTTACCATTTTTTATTGAAAAAAAAATTAAGTTCTTTTTAAGTAAATTTTAGTAAACGCTCAATACCCGAGTAGACTTTTCAAGTTGATAATGCTTTCTGGGTGATCTCAAACTTTGCAATTGTTATCCTATCAAAAAAAATCTTGATACTTTTTATGTACAAAGAATTTACTTGTTACTAATATAACCTAACTTGCGTTGTTCTTTAGATCTACTTTGTTCACTCCAATAGTATCAGAAATCAAATCAATGCATAGGAAATGAATGCGTTGTCATACTATATAGAATTCAGACTATATCACATCACTTCTTTTACTGGATCTTATGGAGCCTGTTGATGCAGAATAAAATCGAGTCTGATCATAGAAAAGATTCTCTTCAAGTAAAACCAGCCTACCCTCTCTGTAAGAGCCTTGCTTGGTGGTTGGAAAAAAGACACATTTAATTGTAAATTATAATGTGGCAGATAAGATAAAGTCATATATCTGCGCGGCCAAATAAATAGTTCAAGTCACACACTCCCATAATCCATTTTTTTTGGAGAATTCCCTTCAACTATTTTTGTATGTAAAAAAAATTCAATTTTTGTTAAGTTGAAGAAAAATATCTAAATACATGTTTTATTTTGTTTTATAATCCATAATTGTAGCAATGAAAAAAAATCCTCCCCAAAATACAAAATGATAATGAAGTGATTACAAATATCTATGACCCATATTCACTATAAAGGACCAGAAATGCCTTGCTTACGTATCATTGAAAAGTGCATTAACATAAATACAGCAGTAAGAAGAGTAATACAAAAGTATGCAAACTATAAAAACGAGTTAAGGTAGATTGGCCCACACTGGAACTTCCGCGTAATAATTCTACCAAAGACGATCCTATTACAGGAATAGCTTCGGGTACGCCTGTTACTATTTTTACTGCCCAATAACCAATTTGATCCCAAGGTAAGGAATAACCAGTTACACCAAAAGATGCAGTTAATACAGCCAAAACTACACCCGTAACCCAAGTTAATTCGCGAGGTTTTTTAAAACCACCTGTAAGATACACACGAAATACGTGTAGAATCATCATTAAGACCATCATACTTGCCGACCATCGATGAACTGATCGGATTAACCAACCAAAATTAGCTTCAGTCATTATATATTGAACAGAAGCAAAAGCTTCAGTAACGGTTGGGCGATAATAAAAAGTCATAGCAAATCCTGTTGCTACTTGGACTAAAAAACAAGTAAGTGTAATTCCCCCTAAACAATAAAATATGTTCACATGAGGCGGAACATATTTACTGGTTATATCATCGGCAATCGCCTGAATTTCAAGACGTTCTTCGAACCAATCATAAACTTTATTGAGATAGGTAACCCAAAGGAACCCCCCCAGAGAACCGTATATGCGAATTTCATCTCGTACGGCTCAAACAAAAATACCCAAATATTGATTGTAACAAAAACAGATATCCGTAATAGAAAGTTTGAAACTGCTTTATTTAATCCTATGATTCTAATTTTCTCTTACGATAAAAAAGAAATAAAAATCCGAAAGCTATTCTTTTTTGTTATAATGCCAAAATATCAAGTCGGCGCACCCGTCTTTATCGTGATCTTTTAAGGCCTCTTGAATATTCTTTACTTCTTTTTATTTGTATAATGTGAATTTACTGCTGTCTTCTTTATTCTTGAATTTTTATTATTGATAAGGATTCTCTTGTTAGGACCATATGAATGAATAAAAAAACCTCAGATTCATACTAGAACCACGATGATTCAAACAATTTTTAATCGAAGTCCAAAAATTCCCTGAGTAAGAATTGCTGGATCATCACTTCTTCAATGAATAGATAAAATATAATGAAAAAATTCAAGAAAGGTTTGTCCTTTGCTCAAAATAAAGACAAACTGGAGAAGCTTGAAAGAATCAAAATTTTTCAATATATTTTTAGAACTCTTTGAAAAGGTTTTTAAATCCAGTTGCGAGGTCTAAATATTTAGTATGAATCATAGTATTAAGATTTTTAGAATCTATTTTCTATATTCCGTGCTCCAGATACTAGATTAAATATCTGACGGAATAAAACCATCTATATCAAGATGACAGACCCATTTTATGTTCTGTACTTTCAATAGGACCAATTAAAACAAGTCACACACTCATATTCCGGAAATACAGAAACAAAGAAATTCTACGATCAAACTACCACATCAACATGGAATAGACTAAGAAACAATAAGAAACCTAAAGGCTTCACTTTCTATAAACTAATTACTCGATTCTTGTGAATCTAATTGATAGAAATTCCGTCCAATAAAATGGACGAATTATAAATCTCCAAATAATAGATAGAAATATCGCAAATAGAGCCATTGCAACACCCATCAAAGGAGTAGTTCCCCACCCCGGGGCTACTTTACCATATTCTGAATTTAAAGGTTTCAATAAATTCCCTACAACAGTTCGTCTTGGACCAGATCTAGAATTATCCTCAACGGTTTGCGTAGCCATAAATACTCTTTTTTATTCATTTAGATCTGTTGACTTTGTATACCATTCCGCTGTAAATATAAGGATCTTATCCTATAGATCTATTGTGATCTGGAAACTTTAGAATTAAAATAATGGAAACAGCAACTCTAATTGCCATCTCTATATCTGGTTTACTTGTAAGTTTTACTGGGTATGCCTTATATACTGCCTTTGGGCAACCCTCCCAACAACTAAGAGATCCATTTGAAGAACATGGGGACTAGTTGAAGTAATGCGCCCTCCCTATTGGGGGCTCATTACTTCAATTAAGATAATAAAAAATTATTTGACCTTTTTCGTCGGAACTTTAGGAGGTTCTCTAAAAAAAATCGCGAAAAAAATAATTCCTAAAGTTGAGACTAAGAGGAATGTATAAACCAAAGCTTCCATAAATTTAATCGTGGTTTACAATTATAGCTTTCATACCTGTTTCTTGGGGTGGGGCTCTTTTCGAAAAGAAAAAAAAGAATAAATGCAATGATTCCAATCAAGATTTATCTAGTTCTTTATATGAAATTCAAAATTATAAAAAAGTAGAAAAGAACAAAAGAATGTTATACTACCTGTCTTCTTGTAGTTGGATCTCCAAGTTTTTGGAATGCTCCAAATTCTACTTGAGCATCTAAATCTGGGTCGATACCAGCAAAAACATCTCTGAACAAAGTTCTAGAACCATGCCAAATGTGCCCGAAAAAGAATAGCAGAGCAAATGAAGCATGCCCAAAAGTAAACCAACCCCTTGGACTGCTACGAAAAACACCATCTGATTTCAAAGTAGCACGATCTAATTCAAAAATTTCCCCCAATTGAGCACGTCTAGCATATTTTTTCACAGTAGCGGGATCACTATAACTTACTCCATTAAGCTCACCACCATAGAACTCAACAGTTACACCTACTTGTTCGACACTATATTTCGATTCTGCTCTTCGAAAAGGAACATCGGCTCTAACAATTCCGTCCCCATCTACTAAAACAACTGGAAATGTTTCAAAAAAAGTAGGCATACGACGTACAAAAAGCTCATGTCCTTCTTTATCTCGAAAAATGGGATGTCCTAACCAACCGACGGCTATTCCATCTCCATTGTCCATTGAACCAGCTCTAAATAACCCCCCTTTTGCTGGATTATTTCCGATGTAATCATAAAAAGCTAATTTTTCAGGAATTTTAGACCAAGCTTCTGATAAATTTTGATTTTCGGCTAGCCCAGCACCAACTCTTCGATATATTTCTTGCTGGAAGTATCCCTGATCCCATTGATACCGAGTAGGACCAAATAATTCAATGGGGGTTGTTGCTGAACCATACCACATAGTTCCAGCAACGACAAAAGCTGCAAAAAAGACAGCAGCAATACTGCTAGAAAGGACAGTTTCAATATTTCCCATACGTAATCCTTTATACAGACGTTGGGGTGGACGCACACTAAGATGGAAAAGACCCGCTAATATGCCCAACGTTCCTGCCGCAATATGATGAGAAGCTATCCCCCCCGGAACAAAAGGATCAAAACCTTCCACACCCCACGCGGGATTTACGGATTGTATCCTTCCAGTTAGTCCATAAGGATCAGACACCCATATTCCGGGACCATACAATCCTGTTACATGAAATGCGCCAAAACCAAAACAAGCCACCCCTGCAAGAAATAAATGAATTCCAAAAATTTTTGGCAAATCCAAAGAAGGTTTTCCAGTACGTTCATCACAAAAGATTTCTAGATCCCAATAAACCCAATGCCAAATAGCCGCTAAAAAGCACAAGCCTGAAAACACTATATGTGCTCCGGCCACACCTTCGTAACTCCAAATACCCGGATTCGTTATAGCCCCTCCTGTGATATTCCAACCGCCCCACGAATTAGTTATTCCTAAACGAGTCATGAAAGGTATAACGAACATACCCTGTCTCCACATTGGATCAAGAACAGGATCAGAGGGATCAAAAACTGCTAATTCATATAGAGCCATCGAACCGGCCCAACCAGCAACTAGAGCTGTGTGCATTATATGAACAGAAAGCAAACGGCCCGGATCATTTAAAACAACAGTATGAACACGATACCAAGGTAAACCATGAAAAAATACCCCTTCAACAAAAAATAGACACTATGTAACTTTATTGCACTGGAAAAAAATGAATATAGCCTTTCAGTAGATTCTCTTGGAAAATGGAACAATCATATTTGTCGAAATCAAAGAAACAGATTTATTCTATACCGGATAAGTAACAATACGCAATGGTGGGGAGACGAAAGGGGTGACAACTTTCTCTATGACTATTTAAATAAGTAAATGCAGACATATTCGCTTATCACCCCAATGACCCATTTATAACAACTCGACTTTATTTAGTCTTCTTTTTTATAAAAAAAAGCAATATTAATATAAAATCAAGTAAATCTTTTTTAACACGATAAGCTAATTCTTACGTTTCCACACTAAAGTGAGATATATGACTTTATTATTTGTCCATTTTATGCCCATTGGTGTTCCAAGAGTACCCTTTCGAACCCCGGGGATAAAGATGCATCTTGGGTTGATATATAGTGCGACTTGTCAGATATAGTAGGTTATATGGGATTTACCCGTTTTCTCCCCGATCGAGATATCCCCGCTTTCACCCCCAAAAGAGAATGATGAAATCATAAAGATAAAAAAATGGGGAGCGTGAAGTGTAATGAAGTACTATTCTATCGATTTTTTCATTTTTAGATAAAATTTCCAGATTATTACTCGAAATTATGAATAATTTATGGTTGGCTTAATTGGACCAATAAAATCAAGTACCCAGGCTCTGTGTAGAAAAAACCAATTGGTAATATTTCTACGATCACTACTTCTATCATATCTATATATTGTATTTTACAAAAAACATTAATAAATTCAGAAAAGGAAGAAGTTCTAACAAAAATACATAGTTTTGGACTATTTGTTCTATATGTGCAAATCCAAATCGGGCAGATCTTTACTCAGAGTAGAAAAGAAACCTAAAAGAATTGAAAAAGTCCATTCAGAAACAAGAAAATTACATTGTGATTCGGCTTCGATCTCGATGAAAGCAATACATCAATGAGAAGATAGTTCACTAAATTAAGTATATTCTTCTTTTTTTTTAGTTCGAAGAAATCCATTAGAAAAAGAGAAAGATTAAAATCGACACATTGATTCCTTTTTTGCTTATATAATTTTTGATGAACTGTATGCATCAAAAGGTGCATGTACGGCTTTTAAGGAAAAAATGGAATCCTAATCAATCGACTTTATCGAGAAAGATTACTTTTTTTAGGTCAAGATGTTGATAGTGAAATATCGAATCAACTTATTAGTATTATGATATATCTGAGCATAGAGAAAGAGAATAAAGAATTGTCTCTGTTTATAAACTCTCCGGGGGGGTGGGTAATACCTGGAATAGCTATTTATGATACTATGCAATTTGTACAACCAGATGTACAGACAGTATGTCTGGGATTAGCTGCTTCAATGGGATCCTTTCTTTTGGCAGGAGGCACAATTACCAAACGTCTTGCATTTCCTCACGCTTGGCGCCAATGATTCTTTTCTTTGAGAATATATAGAATAGATATCTATCTATATATACTATACCTTCGCCATAAAAACCAAAGTAATAATAGCATGGTATTTTGAATTCCATATGCAATTTTTTTGAATCATTTAATTATATATAGAAAGAGTAGTATGAAAAAGAGGGTATTTTCCATTTTATCTGATCTATAAGAAACCTAGTTTCATTTTAGTAGTGTCGCATACTTTTTTGTTTTTTTTCATACCAGAAAGCTTGTAACAATTTTTATTTGAATCAGAAGAAAACTTAATATATGAAAAAAAAAAGAAACTTTTGGATTGTTGAATACCAAAATGATATAAAAAACAACGGAACCATCGTAGTATTTAAAAATAGATTCAAAAAGAAAGTTGGTTATTCTATTGTTTATTATTTAAGGATCCGGATCCAAAAGACCTAGTAGATTTTGTACTTCTTTTTCTTTGATAGAAAAAAAGAAATTTGTAAATGTAGAAACAAAATTCATCGAAGAAAATACTCTACTCTATCCATAGAGGAAAAAATGAATTGCATAAGTACAAAAGCCGTATGCATCAATACGCAGAAAATGCTTGTACGGTTATTGAATATACTTTTTGCCCTTTATCTTATTTGTCTTTGTCCCTTTTCTGTTACCTTTATTTTGGGAATAAAGACAATCTTTAGCAATCTACCAATATAGTAAAAAGAATTCTAAAAAGATTTATCAAGATAAGGGAAATACTACTTAAGTGATATAATCAGGGTAATGATCCACCAACCTGCTAGTTCTTTTTATGAGGCACAAGCGGGAGAATTTGTCCTGGAAGCGGAAGAGCTACTGAAAATGCGTGAAACTATCACAAGGGTTTATGTACAAAGAACGGGCAAACCTTTATGGGTTATATCGGAAGACATGGAAAGGGATGTTTTTATGTCAGCAGCAGAAGCCCAAGCTCATGGAATTGTAGATCTTGTAGCAGTTGAATAAAAAATTGGTGGCAAAGGTTATTCTAATTAAATACAAGATTGGAAATTTAATTTTTTACTCTATCTTACTTTACATTTTAAAATAAAATCTCTAAGAGTTAATCTATTAATATAGTATATATAATTAATATAGGCTATAAATAAGGAATATAGAATATAAGTAATTCACGGTTAGGATAGATCTAAACCTGCTCATTATACAAAAATATAGATATATATAGTACGACTTACCATGCCAACTATGAAACAACTTATTAGAAACACAAGACAGCCAATCCGAAACGTCACAAAATCCCCAGCTCTTCGGGGATGCCCTCAACGTCGAGGAACGTGTACCAGGGTGTATGTGCGACTCGTTCAGCTTAAATACTAAGAAAAAACAAATTAAAATTTTTCAGTATTGGTAATCAGTTAAGATAGTGTGAATGCAAAAACTAGCATTCACACTATCTTAACTTAATATATAATTCTTTTCTATATAATTATATAATTCTTTACATTCTTCTATCTTGTATAAAATTTATGGTTTCGATTGGTGCAAAACCAATAATACACATTTGCAATTTCATATGAGAAGGACTTTCCCATCGGTAACAAAAAAAAGTTACCCGTTAAGCGGAGAAAATACTATTTCAATTAAAAATAAAGTATGTCCTTAATGAATGTATTTTGATGGATTTTGTAAGAATGGAATAAGAGGGTCAGCTACCCAGCAAATTTTCATAATTAAATACCGTTACTATAGAATTAGATTTGGTTGTGAAAAAACCTACTTACTCAATATTGCATGGGTAGAGCCACAGAGTGTGAACTGTACAAGTTAACAATAACATTCATTAAATGAATCAAAAATGAAAATAAAAAGGCTCCGGTGTATAGAGAGGACCTGGTCATTTCTAAAAAAAATCATAGAAACGAAGGAACCCACCAATTCATTATAAAAATATGTGTCCTATTTCATTTACTATTTTTATTTTATTTGATATCTAGTATCTATACAATTTCTGATTTTGAGGTTAAATGTTTAATATAAAAAATCGTGGTTGGGGCGGTTATAGTAGCAAGAGCCGTTGGAATTTTTTTTTATACATCGGAAGAATCCATTTTTGTTATTAATAGACTAGGAAGAAAAAAAGAATAACTGAAAAATGAAAAAGTTATTCCTGAAAATATCATTTATTAAATGACCAGAATTAAACGAGGATATATAGCTCACAAACGGAGGACAAAAATTCGTTTATTCGTATCAAGTTTTCGCGGAGCTCATTCAAGACTTACCCGAACTATTACTCAACAGAAATTGAAAGCTTTAGTTTCGGCTCATCGGGATAGAGATAGGAAAAAAAGAGATTTTCGTGGTTTATGGATTAGTCGAATAAATGCAGTAATTCGCGAGAATCAAAAAGTATCTTATATTTATAATAATTTAATGAATAGTCTATACACCAAGCAATTGCTTCTTAATCGTAAAATAGTTGCACAAATTGCTATATTAAAAGAGAATTGTCTTTTTATGATTGCCGATAATATCATAAAAACTTAAAACCCCTTATTTACTGCAGGAAGGTATAGACTAGAAATTTGTTTATTTTGATAGCTTTATCATACGATAAAGCTATCAAAATAAACAACCATGCTTAAAAAATTATTCTTCGTTACCTATTATCTTTTTTATTCCAACAAAAAAATCAAATGGAATTATCCTAATTTTGAACAAAACATCAATCCATGTTTAATTCGAATCTAAATTCAAATTGGATTTCGAATTTTTAATTTCTATTTTTTTTTCTTAAAGGAGTAATTTTAGCAGTCGACTCGCTTTTTTCAAATTGTTTTTCGTTATTAAGAAAAGGTAACGAAGATAAAATACGAGCTTGTTTTATAGCAACAGTAATTAATCGTTGTTGTTTTAAGGTCAATCTATTTACACGTCTAGATAATATTTTTCCTTGTTCACTAATAAATCGACAAATTAAACCCATGTTTTTATAATCAATTCGGTCCCCCGATTGAATCGGGGGCAAACGTCTACGAAAAGATCGCTTGGATTTAATAAAGAGTCGCTTAGGTTTTTCCATAGTTTATTTATTCCTATTCCAAAAATAACATTGATTTAAATAAATATAATTATAATAAAGGATTTGTATTTTTTTTCTTCTTTAGCATATGTTGTTATATAACGACGGGGACATCATTTTCTCAATTCCAATCGACTAGGCGTATTGTGTCGATTCTTGTTAGTAATCTATCTAGAAATACCGCTTTATTCCTTATTTAGACTCTTTTTATCACAACCAGTACCTTCCAAAAGAACACTTACTCGGATATCTTTACCCTTGGACATGACCCTCCTTTGGGTTTTTAATTCACTTATAACTCTTTTCGGATTCGAATCTAAGAATCTAAGAAAAAGATGAAAACAACTAAGATAAGATAAAAAAGAAGAATTCGAAAAATTATGAAAGATTTCGTTCCAATTTAATTGAATCTAGTACAAAAAGAATACAAGGATCTGTAACTATATTTCGTTTCAAATTGCCAGTATTTTCGTTTTTTTAAAGTATTTTTTATGATATTGTTGCCCCAACCTATGGATTTCTGCTTTCACTTTCTTTTTCATAGGAATTGAATTAATAATTCAATTCCATTGAAGCCTGGACCAGATCCCGATCCCGAGTGTCACTCCGAATTTCAATGAGGCCAATTTAATCTTTCGTCTTTATCTTTCCTAAAAAAAAAAAAAAGAAGAGTAGGTTAATTACACATATTTAATATATAATTGGACCTTTCATCTTCTTCACCCCTTCCCGTGTCAATAACTAAAATTAAAAAAAGGGGAATATCAATGCATCTGGAAAAAAACGATTGATCTCTATCAATAGACCCGCCAAAGCCCCGAACCATAAAGTACTTACTACTGGTGCCACGGAAAGATATGTTTTTAGATCTCGCATTTCAAATCCTCCTTTCTTTTTATTATTTAAGTATTTTTTCTCTGTTGATATATATCAACAGAGAAAAATGTGGAAAACAAGACAAAGATTCTTTACAATAACACTATAAACAAATGGAAAAGGGATGTAGCGCAGCTTGGTAGCGCGTTTGTTTTGGGTACAAAATGTCACGGGTTCAAATCCTGTCATCCCTATCCCTAACAATTACTTATTCTATGATATTCCGTATTCTATAATATTCCATATTCTATGAGATGAGCAATAAACCGGGAACCTGTGAAGACGAATTCCAATTGAACATACATACTGAATATCTATATGCAAAATGGATTTGGATCATATAATTTTATGAAAACAAAACGCTCTTAGTTCAGTTCGGCAGAACGCGGGTCTCCAAAACCCGATGTCGTAGGTTCAAATCCTACAGAGCGTGATTCTAGTATTATTCGCCTGATAATTACACTGAAATAATTGAACATTCAAAAGAAAGTCTGAATTTTATCCTTGTCGATTAGGATTAAACTAAATAAATAGGGAATCACAAAAAAAGAGACATTAATGAATCAAAGATCCAACTGATCACCTCGTCGGTATTGTAAATATGCAGTTACAAATAATCCAGCCAAAGTAATAGGAATTAAACCTAACACGATTCCAAATAGAAAAACTTCAATCATTTTTATTTGTTCGAAAAGTAAAAAGAAAGGTAATATAATATCTAGCCTTAAACATAAATCTGTATTGATCATAAATCTCAACGATCGAGAATTGTAAATTGACATAGTAAGGAATTCTAGAATGTCTTATACCAAAATTTACTATTCCTCTCAAAATTACAAATCAAATAAGTCGTATTTTACTAAGACCAATAAATAGAGACGAGGTTATAATTAAAACCGATAGTAAAAAACCGAAATAACTAGTGATAGTGGGCATATAGAAACTAAATGAAATATGTTCGTTCTTTTTATACATATGTTTATAAAGCACTTCCCTAAATTTCCATTTTTGAGAGAAAAAAGAAGATAAAAAATCCTACTTGAAAGATACAATTCAAAATTGGCAATTCCTCAATAAATTCAATTATTAGAGACGAAAAAAAAAAAAAGAAATAGAGTAACATAATTTAGAAATAAATTCCTCATCTGTTACATCTACCCATCCTGTGATTTCAAATCAACATACTTCTTAATCAACTCAGGAATTAAGTAAACTGATCTAATGAAAATATTTAGTATTATTCTATAGATATCCAATAGAATTCTGTTTATATTGGAAAAAGAAAAGAAAAATTATGAATATTCAAACAAAGAATAATAACTCTGTTATTTCATTTTATTTCACTTTGAATTAATGTAGAAGAAAATAGAAAAAAAGATCTTCAACAACCACAAAAAATATATTTATTGATTTGGCAATAATTGAATTATTAAAATAGAAAATCTACTTTATGAATTATCTACTTTATTAATTATTAGAAACCCTTTTCTCATATTCCGATTTTAATGGATCTTTAGTTTCTAATCCAAAACTAATAATTTGAAATGTTAAGAACCTTCCTTTTATACTATTACTCTAAAAATTTAATATAAAAAAAATTTTTATATACCCAAACTTTGCAAAATTTTCTATCGGATTTTTGACTACATAGAGACAATCAATGAAAAAAGAAGAAAAAAATCTAGTACTAAAATTTTACACTGATTGTGAAATTTCATTGCTCTGTTAGAAGAAGGATAGCTATACTGATTCGGTATACTCAAAAGACACCGTTGGTACAAAATGGACGATCTAACAAGGATTCTATTTCAGTAAATTTCGCCTTACTGATCTCGTCTTTTATGGACTCGATCCCCCCCTTTTGACTGTACAAGAATATGTGGAGTTCAAGATGTCTGGAAGCACAGGAGAACGTTCTTTTGCTGATATTATTACCAGTATCCGATACTGGATTATTCATAGCATTACTATACCCTCCCTATTCATTGCAGGTTGGTTATTTGTCAGTACAGGTCTAGCTTACGATGTATTTGGAAGTCCCCGCCCAAACGAGTATTTTACAGAGAACCGACAAGGAATTCCATTAATAACTGGCCGTTTTGATCCTTTGGAACAACTTGATGAATTTAGTAGATCTTTTTAGGAGGCTCCAATGACTATAGATAGGACCTATCCAATTTTTACAGTACGATGGCTAGCTGTTCACGGACTAGCGGTACCCACTGTTTCTTTTTTGGGATCAATATCAGCAATGCAATTCATCCAACGATAAACTTAATTTGAATTATAGAGCTATGACACAATCAAACCCAAATGAACAAAATGTTGAATTGAATCGTACCAGTCTCTACTGGGGGTTATTACTTATTTTTGTACTTGCTGTTTTATTTTCAAATTATTTCTTCAATTAATTAGAATTAATAGAAGAAATAGGAATAGTCAATAATATATATATTAAGAATTCTTTTATCCCATTCGGAAGGATATCATTTCATAATTATCTATGACTGTTTGTTAATGTCTTTAGCATGACTGACTACGTGATTAAATGTGGAGGAAAGTGGGATAAATGGCCGATACTACTGGAAGAATTCCTCTTTGGATAATAGGTACTGTAACTGGTATTACTGTGATCGGTTTAATTGGTATTTTCTTTTATGGTTCATATTCCGGATTGGGCTCATCTCTGTAGTAATCGTATTCTATTTGGGTTTTTGAAATGAAAGTGTAAGAACTGAACAGGGATCCACTCTTTCTTTGACGAATGCAAGTGGATCCCCCTTGAGTTCTTAAGAATTCTAATTTTTTTTCATATAAATGACTACTTCTTCCGATGTTTCAAAAAATTCCATTTCATTCTTTTTTTTTTATTTGTTCACTACATATTATTTTACATATTATTTATATACCATAAAAGATTATCTGGCAGAAAGATTCTAAGTTGGAAAAAAGAGAAACTAAGATATAGGATTTTTCAGGAAGGGATTCAAAAATAGTATTTTATTGATATTTTTAGAATATTTCTATTTCAACACAAACAAGAAGGAATAGGAATCGGACTCTAGGAAAGGACAAAGAAAAAAAAAAAAAAGAAAAAACAAAGAATCCCCCTTAGAGTAACTTTTCGATATTTGAATATATATATATATTTTCTATTATACAGATATTATACAGAATATAATTACAAAAATTATCAAAAAAATTGAGTTATTTTTACGAGTTTAATATGTTGATAAATACGCGGAACTAAAAATTCATTTCGAACAATTGAACCTTCTCAAATTGTTTCTTCTTAAGAACTAAAAAGATTTGTGCTAAAATAATAGATGCCAAGAAGAACAAGAGACCTTGAACACGTAATGGATCTTGAAGTACTATTTCCGCATCCCCCTGACCAAATCCACCGACATTAGGATTACTTGTTAATGGCTGATCAAGTTTGATAGATTCACCTTCTGAAACAAGAAGTTCTGGTCCTGGAGGTATAATATCAATCACTTCACGCTCATCTAATGCATCTACTATAGTGATTTCGTATCCCCCTTTTTCTTTTCGTATGATTTTTTTGACTATACCTGCTGCTGTAGCATTATAAACATTATTATTACTCTTGCTCCCGTCAAGATAAATCTGGCCCCTTCCCCTGTTCCCGCCTACATATATAGGATATTTTAAGAAATGAATATCTCTTTTACTAGCGGGATCCGGGGAAAGAATAGGAAACGTGATTTCATTATATTTCTGACCAGGAACAGGGCCTACTACAAGAATATTTTTTTTTGTAGGGCGATAGTTTTGAAAAGACAGATTGCCTATCTTCTCTTTAATCTCAGGCGAAATACGATCGGGGGGGTGCCAATTCAAAACCTTCCGGTAAAATAAGAACAGCCCCCACATTCAAAGTTCCCTTTTTACCATTAGCTAGAACTTGTTTCACTTGCATATCATAAGGAATTCGAACAACTGCTTCAAATACAGTATCAGGAAGTACCGCTTGTGGAACCTCAATATCCACGGGCTTATTAGCTAAATGGCAATTGGCACAGACAATACGACCGGTTGCTTCTCGGGGATTTTCATAACCCTGCTGTGCAAAAATTGGATATGCATTTGAAAAGGGTGCTCGAATTATTATATATATCATGACCGATATAGAAATGGATCGGGTAATCCCTTCCTTTATACAAGAAAAAGCGCATTTCTAGTTTGCATGGTCTAATCATTGATCCTGAAAATTTCTACAATAAGATTAGGTAGGTCACTCGCATAGTTCCCTATCCAAGGTGGGACCCCTTTTTTATTTAACTTTTTTTTAAAGAGGGGAAAATGAAAAATTATCTTTTTTAGATAAAAACTTGAAATTCATTGAAGTAAATCGGTTTTTCTGTCAATCATTCATTGAATGATAAATCACTACAAGTGATGGAGATATGCGATTTAAATAACGGAAAATCCAATATTTTAAAATTGTATCTAAAATGACTGGAAAAGTGGACACAAGACCGGATATAATTGATCATTTTGAGCAAATCCAAAATCTTTATAAACGAAGCCAAAAAGTAGTTCCCACCCATGGGTTGAATGGAATCCTATACATAAATCAGTTAATAAAAGAATAGAAAAAGCTTTTATTGTGTCACTTAAATTATATATAAATTCTCGAACCAAAGAGTTAATAAGAACAAGTTCTTGATTACCAAGAATAGAATAACCGCTTAGAATAAAGAAACAAATTATATTTGTGGAGAAGTGCAAAATCGTATTCATACGATCTTCATTGTGTGTTTTGATTAATTGGATTGTTTCTTTATAAATTCCAGTACGAAGGTTTTGTATATATGTTTTCGGACATTCCTTTAACATGTCATCTAAGAAAAACAGTTCCTCTAATTCTATGAATTTGTTTAGAATACTCTTTTCTTTAATATCATTCAAGAAAATTTCGGATTGACTAGTATTCCACCAATTAATAAACCAAGATTCCAGACTTTTCTTAAATGTGAAAGAGATACACCAGGGCAAAAAGACTATAGATGTAAGATATAGAAGGGGAATGCTTTTTTTTTTTTTCATTTTTCGTCTTTAATGAACCTTAACTTCATCTCTTTCGTCAACTCTATATGATAATAACTTTTCTATCAAGTATAAGCTTCATTACAAGTTATAGAGCTTCTAGATAAATTTAGATTGTATTTTATCATTTTTTTTTTTACTTAAACTTCGGAAGTTAGCCTTTGCCTTCTTTAATTGAGAAAAAAGAATACATAAATCGAATAAGAAATCGAAAGAATTCACAGTCAATTCCAATCCAATGAAGAAAAAAATATTGTTTCGAAAGGATATTAATTGCTAAGATTCGAAGAAAAAAGGATTCTTTTTAGAAATACACCAAGGAGCACTTCGAGTTATGACTATAATATTCAAATTTCGAAATCAAAAAATGTCCCATCTATAAAAATAAAATTGAAATATTTTGCAAAAAACAGTTTTTTTTTCAAAATATTTCAATCGGTACACTAAATAAATAGGACAATTCTGAAACTTTTTGTGCAATTTTATTTCTAGTTAAGTCCAATTTTCATCAATAAAGAAGCGGTACACCTAAAAAAAAAGATAATTCGCCAGCTCTATTTGCAATTTCTAGTGGAGTCAAATTATCTTCAATACGAGTCAAGGGAATAAACCCCTGTTCTATTGTTTCCATATAAACGAGACTCTCATAAGTAAGAGTACGAGTCAAAATACTTCGTTCTTGAACTCCTGTTATTATTCTGATAGATTTAATCTCGTTCATAGGTATTTTGAGAATAATACGACGATTTTTTCCAGGAAATCCCCAACGAAGAAAACATACTTCTTCTTTATTTTTTTTATCGAAGATATCAAAACCACCGCCAATATCCCACAAAATAATCCACCACAAATAAAAACTAATAAAGAGACCCCCAATTCCATAAAAAGCCATCGCGGCCCCTTGTGGAATAAATGGAAAATTACTAATTTCCTGAGAAAAAAGGAAAAGACCCATACCGAGATAACTGGAAATTGCAACCAACAATAACCCCAATGAACCTAAAAAAATGATAAAGGCTGAAAAGATATTGCTTATTTTTCGAGACTCTGTTATAGAATAGATCAGTACTTCTTTTGATCTTTTTTTTAAAATATTCATTACCCCCCTCTTTTTCTTTTTAAGAATAATAATTGTGGAATAAAAAACCCCAGAATTTTACTTGTTTCTAAAGTAATTTTCATCAACTGGCGCTACTGAAATGTAAACCTTTAGGGGAATTCATCCAATTGCTTCCAGCTCTAAAAAAAAGATCTATAATATTTTTCCCTACTTACCGCCGTATCTAAAAAATCTTGTTTTTTTGAACATAAAGAAATAAAGAAGCCATTGCAATTGCCGGAAATACTAGACCCACTAAAGGAACAAAAATGGAAGGAAAGTTTATCATAAATAAGGGTACCTCGATTTACTATTTGTACTATATCTATTTTTATTTTTGTCGATTTTTATTCTTATTTTTATTAAAAAAGACAGTCTATAATCACTAGAATTCCTATATCTTTATACTTAGTATATAGGAATTCTAGTGATTATAGCTAAGCCGATATATATCAGAATATACCCTTTTATGATTCTTAGTATTTTTTTATTATTCTTTTATTTTATTACTTTGATCCTGTATGTTTTGATTTTGTATTTCAATTCCATAATTTCTTTCCTTTTTAGTCAAAGAAAAGAAATTATGGAATTGCAATAACTCAGTTACAACTCCCTTTAAAAGATTACGCGGTACGATTGAATCAATTAAACCCTTATTGAATAAAGATTCAGCTACTTGTGAATCTTCGGGCACTGTCTTATTCAATGTTTGTTCAATTACTCTTTTACCAGCAAATGCAATATAAGCGTTTGGTTCGCCAATAATGATATCCCCCAACATGCCAAAACTAGCTGTCACCCCACCCGTAGTAGGAGATGTAAGTATCGATACATAGAATAATTTTTGAATTGTTTGATAATAATATAAAGCAGAAGAAATTTTAGCCATTTGCATCAAGCTCAAACTTCCTTCTTGCATACGCGCTCCTCCGGACGAACATACGAGAATAAGAGGTAAAAGTTGATTAGTAGCATATTCTACCAAACGGGTGATTTTCTCACCTACTACGGATCCCATGCTACCTCCCATAAACTTAAAATCCATAATACCAATTGCTACAGGAATACCATTTACTTGACCTGTCCCTGTTTGAACAGCCTCAGTTAATCCTGTTTTTTCTTTGATAAGAATCAATACGATCTTTATAAGGTTCTTCTTCTGAATGAAATTCAATGAGATCCAGAGAAACCATGTCTTCATCCATAGGATTCCAAGTACCCGAATCAATCGAAAATTCGATTCTATCTGAACTGTCCATTTTCAAATGATATCCACAGTATTCACAAATATTCCTTTTTGATTTCCAAAATTTTTTATAATTTAATTCATAACAATTTTCGCATTCAATCCACAAATGCGTCAATTGTTCACTTTCATGGAGATTCATATAATTTTCTACTAGAGTGGAATCACTATCATTTGTATCATTCGTACTAGTTATTAAACTAAAACTAGAATTCTCACTTTCACTACAATTTCTGACCTTACCTAAAAAGTAACTATAAAAATAACTGTCATTATATTCGACTATATTACCAAAAATGCAACTATCAACACAGATTTGAGAATGAAAATAACTATCAATGCAACTATTAATATAATTGTTCCAACTAAAAGGAGTATCATACATGGAATGATCGTAATCACTCTTAATAACAGTATTCAGATAGCTAGAAAAAACCCTTAGAAAAGAATGATTGTTGTTAATCTCCAAAGTTTTATTTTCAATATCTAAATATATGGAATAACTGTTCTTCTTATTATCCCTAACTAAAAAAGTTTTATCAGATAGGAAATCCTGTATGTTATCGACACCTACTAAATAATCAAAAGAATTATAACTAGAATTATCACGATCATCCCACCTCTGAATTTTTTTATCTATATCAGTTAAAATTTTGGGTTCTTCGCTTAGACTGGTATTCTCAATAGGACCAAGGACTCTCCATTGATTTACTTAATTCACACCTGTATTCGAACTTCCTATTAAGTAACTTAGAATTGAACCACCATTTTTCCATAGAGTTTTTTCCTGTATTTCCATAAAAAAAAATGTATAGTCATTGGATGAAAAATCAAATAATAGAAATATTCCATTTGAATATTCTATCTCATTTATTTACTATCAAAAAAAAGTATATAAATCAAATAACTAGAATTAATAACTGAAAAAAAATAAAGAGCGAGTCAATATTAAAAAGAAATAACAATAAAAATAAGAAGAAATATGAAATAAAAAAATCACCTCATAGGGGGGAATCTATTTAAAAGTCCAATTACTATATTTAGTTACTCTTTTTTTTCCTATATTCTCTCTTTTATCCTCTATACAATTTTTCATTTTTTTTGAAGATTTATGAAAATTTCATGAATTGTCTGACTATATAAAATTGCATTCTATGATTCTATATAAACAACAAGAAATAAAAAAATGAAGTATGAATATAACAAGAGAGCGGGGAGTTTTGTAAATCTATATACAAATAATCTACACCCCCTTTTTGATTTCATTAATTGAATTTCGTTTGTTGATTCGAGCTAAGTTCTATAAAAACACCTGCCTTTTTTGAAATATGCTGAACAGTTCCTGTAGGTTAAGCGCCCCTTGTCAAGGAAATGAAAGAATAACAGGAATATTGAAATAGGTTTAATTCTTTATAGGATCCACTTTCTGAAGATATCTTCCCTCTCTTTGGGGTCGAACATCCCTTAGCAACAATTCGATAAACAGCTCTTTGGGATAGATATAGATACCCCCCCTCCAAACGTACAGGAAATTTTTATCCCGTACGGCTCGAGAATATCAAAAATTCTATGTATTTCGAAAATTATGATGTAAAATAGAGCAATAAAAATCATCAAATCAATTAAACAATGACTGAAGTATTTTTCTTTCGTATTTTCTTTCTGAAAAAAAAAAACTCTTCCTATTTGTACCTCCATAACACTCAATTTGAAAAATTCTCAAAAAACTAAAAAGAAAACCAAGCAGCAGCTATTTCATTTATTGAGTGGTCTCTACTCCTCTTTCTTGCCCGTATTTCGTTTCTTTATCATTCATTTCTTTTTTCTAAAATTTTTGATAATAGAATTGATGATACAATTTGAAAATGGTATTTCCTTAATTCCCTGATTTTTTAGCTTTTCTTTGAATCTTTGGGTTTAGACATTACTCCGGGAATCTTCAATTTTTTAAAAAAATGGGAGCAACATACCTGTTTTTCTCTGAAAGAATCATAAAAAAAGTTAATTCCTGCGGATAACTTTTTGATAAAAAAGCAATTTTACAAATTTCAACCATTTTTTTTGAACCTGGCTGAAATAAGATCCTTTCTATTTTTATAAAATAAACAGACTTATTAACTTTTTAGAATTTATTAAATTTTAGATACTTGCTCCCGAGAAATGAATAAATTCGAGTTCCATCATGTACTATTTACATCATTAATCCCTTTCCTGTCCCAAAAACAAAAAAAGGGGTCTAGTGGAACAGAACAAATGATGTCAAGTCAAGATCATGTTCGTTTGTAAAATACTAGAAAAAATGGCGGATATCAAAATCCACCCCTAATTTAATCATGTCTTTCAAGCCGCACGTTGCTTTTTACCACATCGTTTCAAACGAAGTTTTACTCTAACATTCCCTTAGCTTAGATCCAGTATGTAATTATCGAATCGTGAATAGTGATTGATTCATTCGCTACATAAGAATCTATCCTTTTTTTTACGTTTCGGTTTTTCTTATATATAATGAAAACCTTTTTAAAAGTAAAGACATAAATGAAAATGAACTTGATATTCTAGCAATATATTTTCTACTCTATTCTATTTTTATAATTTGTAAAGTAGAAAAATGATAATTTTTTTTTTTCAAAAAAAGGAGGGTCCCTTTTAATTATGCGATACAATCTGTATTCAAATATGATATACATCCTAAATAGATATGCTCTGGGACGGAAGGATTCGAACCTCCGAATAGCGGGACCAAAACCCGTTGCCTTACCGCTTGGCCACGCCCCATTTTCCATTTTACATTAATAAAGACTATTATTGATATTGGTTGTTCGTCAATTCCAGTTCAAAAATTTCTATAAAAAAAAAATTTTGCGACTAGTATTTTATATGCGTATCTACATATCTATCTATATCTATAAATGGATATAGATAGATAGGATAAAACTAAATTGATTGATCATTACATACAATTCAATTAAGATATTATATAGAAGGAAGTATGATTTCTTCAATTTTTTTGATTTCAGAATAAAAAATATTTTGAAACTGGAAAAGTTCAAATAAAAGAAGGATTCTCGAGATTCTTATCTTATTTGATTCATTTTTTTTACTTTTATTCATAACTCTTTATTTTCCTTTTTATTGTATTATGTATATAATGCAATAAAATTGAAAATTAGAATGAAAAAAAAAAAAACAAAAATAACTTTTATTTTTTTTAAAGAACAAAATGTTTGTTATGCTTAATATCTTTAGTTGGATCTGTATTTGTATTCACTCCGTCCTTTATTCCAGTAGTTTTTTTTTGGAGAAATTGCCCGAAGCCTACGCTTTCTTGAATCCAATTGTGGATATTATGCCAGTAATACCCGTACTATTTTTTCTTTTAGCTTTTGTTTGGCAAGCTGCTGTAAGTTTTCGATGATATTTTTAATTTGAATAATGTCGTAAAAAAATTCAGAATTTTTCAGAAAACTAAAACTCGAACATTTTAACAATTTATAAGATCAGATAAGTCTTACAGTGTGACTTCTGGATTCCAATATTGAAATTTTTCAATATATAGGAAAAAAAGGGACCTTCTCATCATTTACGTTTTTTGAATTGAAAAAACCTAATCCGATTATTCGATTGGAACCCCTCACCAATCGAATACCTAGATTACAGAAAAAAAAGGATTTTTGGTCAAAAGAATTATTGATAATTTGTAATAAAATAATCTACTCTTACTATCAATTCATTTTCGAAAACTCATATATATATATCTCCTCATATCCTAAAAAAACTTCATTTTTTAGAAACTTAGTATCTTAGTATTAAAAGAAACAAAATATGTTGTAATATAAGAGAATCTATTCTCTTTCTTTGTCGTTTTTTATTATCTTGGAGATTTCATAATGCTTACTCTAAAACTTTTTGTTTATACGGTAGTGATCTTTTTCGTTTCTCTTTTCATCTTCGGATTCCTATCTAACGATCCAGGACGTAATCCAGGACGTGAAGAATAGAATAAGAAAAAAGTGGATTCTGTGTTTTCTTGCTTGTGCGGAATTTTGAAATATTTTTAGGATTTTCTCTATTTTAACATCTTTAACTAGTAAATAAAAAAAACAAGTTCAAAAAAAAATACCAAATTATCAACGGAAAGAGAGGGATTCGAACCCTCGGTACAAGAATTTGTACAACGGATTAGCAATCCGACGCTATAGTCCACTCAGCCATCTCTCCCCAATTGAAAAAAAAAAGAATTACTTTGTTTATGTTATATCACATAAACAAGAAGAACAAAAAGGGAGCTTAAAAAAAAAAGAGACTTGCTTTTTTTTTATTCTTTTTTATCTTATCTATCTTTTTTTTATTATTCTATATATTTTAGTTTTCTTTTTTTCTTTTTATACAGCCAATGAGCCCGGCCAGTACCTAGTCGGGCTCTTTTTCTTTTATTCCCATGAATATTGAAGAAAAATTCTTTATTTGAATATATTTTATTCGAAAAAAAAATATTTGTAAAAATATTTGTAATTAAAAAAAAAATAAGAGATACGGATAGATTCCTATGAGATAAAACCAAAATAAGATAATATAAAAATGTTCTCTTTTCTTACTCCCTCTCTTTTTTCTTGGTAACGTAAATTGTATATATATATAACCTTCAGCAAAATAAAAAAATGAAAATTATCCCGTTTTTCAAATTTCATTAGAAGATTCTCTAATGAAACATGTCAATACTCGACTTATTAGAATATTATGCCTCCCATTTCTTTATTTTGTCTGATTGCTTTGTTCAACAAAAGATACAATAATGATATTGTAGCGGGTATAGTTTAGTGGTAAAAGTGCGATTCGTTTCAAGGACCCCCCAAAAGTTAAGGGATTCCCCCATTTGATTCATATGCCGATCAAAAACTTTATTTTTTACTTAAAGGGACTCCTTTATACCCCTCGATGAATTATTTGCGGTATAATATACATTATTGTAATTTGTATACAAGAAGAATCAAATCGAATTTGACAAATTGAGTTTTAAAATTATGAAACATAAGTTTTTGGAATTGGATCTATAATCCGAATTTTTTGAGTATTACTAAAGGATCTATGGAGAGAAATATACAAAGTTTCTTTCTAATCGTAACTAAATCTTCCATTTTTTTGCATAGTAAAAATTGAAGCAAAATAGCTATTAAACGATTCTTTTAGTTTACTAGAGACATCGACATTTTTTTAGCTCGACGGAAATTTTCTTCTTTTCCTAAAGATTTTCTGAAATAGAAATAGAGAACGAAGTAACTAGAAAAAAAACATAGATTGTTAGAATATTGCTCTTCTAGAGGGATCATCTAAAAAGCAAGATATTTGAAACCTATTCATACAAAAAGGCTGACATAGATGTTATGGGTCAATTTTTTTTTATTGTCCATCTCTTCATTCCGTAAAGGAGCCGAATGAAACAAAAGTTTCACGTTCAGTTTTGAATTAGAGACGTTTAAATCAAAATGATGAATCAACGTCGACTATAACCCTTAGCCTTCCAAGCTAACGATGCGGGTTCGATTCCCGCTACCCGCTTCTATTTTATTCTATTTAAATCTATCTTTTTTCTTCGAGAATGAATCTAGAATTCTTAAAGAATTTGTCAATTCTTCATTTTCATTTCTTAATTTAGTTTTAGTTATATATATTCAATTATATTCAATTGATTTTTCTTTTTTATTTTTTTTTTCTTTTATTCTAAATATTTGATTTATTTTATTTTTATAATTTCTAGAATTCTTTATATTTGTTTGATTCTTTAATCTTTTTAATAAGGTTTAGTTAAAAAGGTTAAAGAATCAAATATAAAATAGAAGCGTCCATTGTCTAATGGATAGGACAGAGGTCTTCTAAACCTTAGGTATAGGTTCAAATCCTATTGGACGCAAGTTGTTTGCATATCTAATTTCAACCTTGTCCTTCTATTTTTTTTGATTTATTACATTTTGATTCGAATTCATTATATATAATATTCAAATGAAATAAAAACATATTAAAAGATACTAATTATAAAAATTGGAAAATTGAATTACAAAATTATTTAATGATTCATCAATTTTTTTCTACTTGTTCCTGGAATAAAAAGAGTTCCATCTGTTCTTTAATAGCGTCCTTTAAAAGGGCTTCTGCTTCCCCAGTGAATGTCTTGGTAGAAGATATGATTTCTTTGAATTGAGGTTTATTCGTCTTTAAGTAAGCACGTAACTCAACAAGAAATTTCCTTACCTGTCCAATTTCTAATGAATCAAGATAACCATTCGTTCCGGTATAAATAGTTACTATCTGTTCTTCCACAGTAAGAGGAGCTGATTGGGATTGTTTAAGCAACTCGCGCAATCGTTGACCTCTTGCTAATTGATTTTGAGTAGCTTTATCTAGATCAGAAGCGAATTGTGCAAAAGCTTCTAATTCTGCGAATTGTGCTAATTCCAATTTTAATTTACCAGCTACTTGTTTCATGGCTTTGATTTGAGCCGCCGATCCAACTCTGGAAACTGAAATACCAACATTAATAGCGGGTCTTATTCCAGCATTGAATAGATCGGCCGATAAGAATATTTGGCCATCTGTAATGGAAATTACATTCGTAGGAATATAAGCTGAAACATCTCCCGATTGAGTTTCAACTATTGGTAAAGCAGTCATACTTCCTTCGCCTAACTGAGAACTTAATTTAGCGGCTCTTTCCAAAAGACGCGAATGTAAATAAAAAACATCCCCTGGATAAGCTTCGCGACCTGGTGGTCTTCGTAATAGAAGAGACATTTGCCGATAAGCCTGTGCTTGTTTGGAGAGATCGTCATAAATGATTAAAGTGTGACGTTCACGGTACATAAAATATTCAGCCAGAGCTGCTCCTGTATAAGGCGCGAGGTATTGTAATGTAGCTGGAGAATCCGCTGTTTCAGCTACTACAATAGTGTATTCCATTGCTCCTCTTTCTTGTAAGGTAGTCACCACTTGAGCCACAGAAGATGCTTTTTGACCAACAGCTACATAAACACATATTACATTTTGTCCCTGTTGATTGAGAATTGTATCTGTGGCTACTGCTGTTTTACCTGTTTGTCTATCTCCAATAATTAATTCTCGCTGGCCCCGTCCTATGGGGATCATCGAATCAATAGCAATAAGTCCTGTTTGGAGAGGCTCATATACCGAACGTCTTGAAATAATACCGGGAGCGGGAGATTCTATTAATCGAGATTCCGAAGCTGAAATTTCTCCTCGACCGTCAATTGGTTTAGCCAGGGCATTTATAACACGACTCAAATAAGCTTCACTTACAGGTATCTGAGCAATTCTTCCTGTTGCTTTTACTGAACTTCCCTCTTGTATCAGCAAACCATCACCCATTAATACAACACCAACATTTTTTGATTCCAAATTCAAAGCAATGCCTATAGTACCTTCTTCAAATTCCACCAATTCACCCGCCATTACTTCATCAAGACCATAAATACGAGCAATACCATCGCCTACTTGAAGTACGGTACCAGTATTTACAATTTTTACTTCTGTATTATATTGCTCAATGCGTTCACGGATAATTTTACTAATTTCATCTGCACGAATGGTTACCATGAAAATATCTTAAATTTATTTTTTATAAGAAAAAAATGATGCCTATACTCTATTGTATAATAGAAAGCCTAATCAGTTATTTTTTTATTTCATCATCCCAAACATGCCAATATTAGCACTAACAGTACGTAAATGTAACTCGTTGTTCAAGCAACTATTTAGAGTTCCTAGAGCTCCCTGTAAGGCTTGTTGTAAAACCCGCTGTCGAACTTGATTAATAACTCTTTGTTGTTCAAAATCAATAGCTTCGTTTTTGTAATTTTCTAATTGTTCCAAAGTCGTATAAATTGAATTAATTAAATTCAATTTTTCTCGTTTGATCTCAGAATAGCCATTCACCCGAAACAGATCTGCTTCTGTTTCAACTTTCCTTAAGCGGGCCTGGGCTTTTTCGAGCTGTTCAATGGCGTTTTCCTGTAATTCTTCTGAGTTTCGAATAGTTCTCCAGATTTTCTGTTTTCGATTATCTAATAAATCACGTAATGAAAGTAGACTCTCTTTCCATCCATTTCAAAATGTCTATGATCTCTTCCCGAACCAAACATGAATCTTTCGATTCATTTGGCTCTCACACTCAATTACTTATCGGAAATTTACCAATTTTTTATGTAATGAGCCTATCCTCTCTTCTCTATTCAAAGTGAAAACAATTACCAATATAAGACTAGAATATTCGGAGGACTCTTTTGACCAAACAAATATATGTCAACAAAGTTGTTTTTTTATTCAAATCCAAAGACTTCTTTTGAATTTATACATAGGTCATCCATCGATTACGCATCGTACAAAGGGGAGGTTTAAATTCACCCGTTTTTTATTTCTCGCCATAAATAGGATTCAAGCCATTTTTTTTATCGACATGAGTGTTTTATATCGAAAAAAAATCGAATAATTTTTTTGAAACCGTTTCCTTTCTGTATTAATATAGCGGTAGAAAGAGTACTACACTGCGTATAGACTTCAAACTCTTTTTAACCATGGTAATAGTCCAAAATTTTTGGTAAATAGAGAATCAAAGTGGATTACCAATAAAGCGCGAAATGCTATGGTTCTTTAAGATTTTTCTTAATTTATTCAAAAAAGAAAATGAATTCAGAAGTAATTCGCGGGATTCTGCACATTTTCTTAATTCTAACTAAACTAAAAAGTGCAGTTTGGTTAAATCCAATTTATTCTTTGAAATAAACAACTCGCACACACTCCCTTTCCAAAAAAAACCAGTAGACCTAACACTACACTAAGATTTATTGGATTTGTTGCTAAAATATCGGTATTAAACACGAAACTTCCGGCGGATGGCCAGGAGCCCAAACAAAGGAAAGAATCGGTTATATTTTTCATATGATCTCATCTCCTCTTATGAATAGACTAATTATCTTTCTAATATTCCTATTAGATAGATAATATAATAATCTAATTGGAATATATAATTATAGAATTTGATATAATTTGGATTGGTCAATCAATTGGAAGATTCCCTAAAAGAATGATACTTCTTAGAATTAGATACCAGTTCTTTTATCAATTGCAAAATCTATCTAGTTTGAACACTTTCAAAAAATTATCTTAAAAGAAATAAAATAAAAGAGGGGTTCATTGGACTAAACAAAAAGAAGAAAGAGGGTGAATAAGTATGTGAATACCTTTCAATTAGTCCTTCTCCTGTGTTCTTATCCGAACAGATAAAGAATTGTAGGAGTGAATTATTAATATAATTCGAAAAAGGAAGTCCACATATGTATTTTTATCTTTTTAGGATTAAACAAAAGGATTAGCAAATAAAAGTGCTAATGCTACAACCAGCCCGTAAATTGTTAAAGCTTCCATAAAAGCCAGACTAAGTAATAAAGTACCCCGTATTTTTCCCTCTGCCTCTGGTTGTCGTGCAATCCCCTCTACAGCTTGCCCTGCGGCAGTGCCTTGACCAACCCCAGGTCCAATAGAAGCAAGCCCTACGGCCAATCCAGCAGCAATAACAGAAGCGGCAGAAATAATTGGATTCATGAGAATTTCCTCGTAACCTACATATAAAAGAAAGAAATAGTTAATGATATAATCGACTAATAAATTCTGACTTCATTTTTCAATTACCAAGACTTTTTCAGTTAAAGTAATTAATAAAAATAAGAATTAAAAATTGAAAATAATAGTTATTAAACGAATTACTTCGAGATTTCTTTTTTCGTCTCGAACTACATAGTTTTGGGGGTGAATCTGTATAATCTTTGTTCTTCTCTTACCTTAATTTTGGAATCATTCTTTGAATTCTTCGTTTTTTTATACAATTTCTTTAGTTTTTTAATTTTCAATTCACAATTAGAGCTGAAACGCAAGGACTTTGCTTTTCTATCCCTATAGAAATTGACAGTAATAGCGAGGCCTTTTTTATATAGAAAAGATTAGTTATTTCAGATATATGGTTAGTTCATATAAAACTAGTTCATCTATAATATCATATCACATATACATAGGTTTCTTCTATGCTGTAAACTAATTTTCTTTGTGTTTTAGATTCAATCGAAATTGAAATTCATTCTTTGAAACCTAAAAAACCTTGACTGATCCCCTCACTTCTATTTTTTTTTATCATGTTTTTTTTTAAGCTCCCCTTCCCTCTTTTCTTATTCTCTTATCCCATATGGATACAATCAATCTAAATAAATTCATTCGATTTCATTAATGTTTCAAAGAAATATAGGAAATTGGGTGATCTAAATGTTTTTAATTATCTTTTGATCAATTGTTGAATTAAATGTGAATCAAACGAGAATCTACTAACATTCTATATAGTATCTTTTTATCACACATTGTAAACGTAAATATCATACAGAATTCTAATTCTAGCTATTCATTTTTTTTGAATATCCAAACTAATATATACTAATCGAATAGATCTATCTATATCTATCTATATATCTATAGATAGATGTTTATTTTGTAGATTCTATTGAGCCACAATATATGTGTGGCAAGCTAAACAAAAAAGACTATTTTTGAGAAAACTAGTCAATGATGGCCTTCAATGGATTCACCTATATAAGCCGCAGCTAAAGTAGCAAAAATGAGAGCTTGAATACCGCTTGTGAATAATCCAAGGAACATGACAGGTATAGGAACTACTAAAGGTACTAAAGAAACAAGAACAACAACTACTAATTCATCAGCTAATATATTTCCGAAAAGTCGAAAACTAAGGGATAAGGGTTTTGTGAAATCTTCTAATATGTTAATCGGTAAAAGGATTGGAGTTGGTTGGATGTATTTACTAAAATAAGCTAATCCTTTTTTTGAAAGACCCGCATAGAAATATGCAACTGATGTAAGTAAAGCTAATGCAACGGTAGTATTTATATCATTTGTGGGTGCAGCTAACTCCCCATGAGGTAATTGGATGATTTTCCAAGGTAAAAGAGCCCTGACCAATTAGAAACAAAAATAAATAGAAACAAAGTTCCAATAAAAGGAACCCACGGACCATATTCTTCTCCAATCTGAGTTTTGCTCACGTCTCGAATGAATTCAAGAACATATTCAAATAAATTCTGACCGAAAGTGGGAATGGTTTGCAGATTTCGAATAACTAGAATGGCTGAAACCAATAAGATAGCAATTACAACCCAAGAAGTAATAAGTACTTGGGCATGTACTAGGAAACCCCCTATTTGCCAATAGAAATGTTGACCTACTTCCACAGCAGATATATCGTATAATCTTTTTAATGTGTTGATAGAGCATAATAAAACATTCATATTGTCCTGTCCTCTAAAAAAAGAAGTTGAAAAAAAGGGAATTATTTTTATTCAAACATCTCCTTTCCCTTTTGATTTGTCTACTTTCATTTTTGATTTTGAATACCGATACTAATTACATAAAATTTTTGTTTGTTTTCTATTTTCATTTTTGTGCAATTTCTTACTAGTATAGTAAGCGATTCCATAAATCTATGAACCCCTCGAAGCAAATTCAAGAATTTTTTATCTTATTATTAATCAAGAATTTCGTATATATCTAGACCGACCCTCACAAATTGCAAAAACTAATTTGTTAAGAATTAATCGAATTGAGGCTATAGCATCATCATTAGCTGAATTGAAATATCAGCGAGGTCCGGGTCACTATTTGTATCAATTAAACAAATTGTTGGAATTTCCAAAGTTATACATTCTCGAAGAGCCGTATATTCTTCTTGTTGATCGACGATTATTACAATATCTGGTAAGCCCTTCATATATTTAATGCCGCCAAGATATGTTTCCAATTGAGCTAATTGTCTCTTCAATATAGCGGCATCTTTTTTTGGAAAACTATGAAATCTCCCCGTCTTTTGTTGCATTCTCAAGTCCCTGAACTTTTGAAGTCGTGTTTTTGTAGTATACCAATTCGTTAACATACCGCCGAGCCATTTTTTATTAACATAATGACACCGAGCTCTTATTGCAGCCCGCGCTACTGAATCAGCTGCTTTTTTTTTTTGTACCAACAATTAAGAATTGTTTTCCCCCACTTGCTGCATCAAAAACTAAATCACAAGATTCTGATAAAAACCGAGCAGTTCTAATAAGATTTGTAATATGAATACCCTTACGCTTTGCAGAAATATAAGGTGACATTTTAGGATTCCATTTTCTAGTACCGTGGCCAAAATGAACACCAGCTTCCATCATCTCTTCCAAAATTATGTTCCAATATCTTTTTGTCATTTATAATTATCCCCACACTTTTCTTTCATTTCCAAATAGAAATTAGATCAATTTTTGAAATGAAAGAAAGAGACCCAGTATACTGAAATAGAAAAAAATAAGTGTTCCGAAGGAACCTTCTCTTCTACTGAAAATTTGCCGTTGATAAAAAAAAGATCGGGCCATTTTTTCTATTTCATTGAATATGATTCGTTTATTTATTATGTTTCTTTTATTATACAAAATATATACAAAATAAAGTGACCGGAGATGAATACGACCTTAAGAATCATTATTTTAGGAATTCTTAAATCCTAGATTATTTTGATGTATCACATAAATTCTTTTTTTTTGTTTCCGGGGTAATCTTGTTATATTGCCTTTGCTTTGAACGGTATATTATTCTTTTGAATCCAGTACCAACTGGCATCATTCCCCCTAAAACAACGTTCTCTTTCAGACCTTTCAACCAATCTATGCGACCCCCGGAGAGCGGCTTTTGATAAAACTCTAGCAGTTTCTTGAAAACTTGCTTCAGATATGAAACTTTGAGTATTCAAAGATGTTTTTGTTATCCCCAATAATAGAACTCGATAGCAGATCGACTCTTCTAAGGAACGCCCAGCTCGTTCGGCCCGCAACAATCCAATTAGTTCGCCAGGCAAAAAAACATTAGACATTCCATCTTCTGAAACCAATACTTTTGATGTTATTTGACGCACAATAATTTCTATATGTCTATTATGAATGTGAACTCCCTGGGATCGATAAACTTTTTGAATTTGATTAACCAAAGAAATACGACTTTGCGCTATAGTTAGCTCAGCACTAATGAAGAATCCCCAAGGAATGCCAAGAATTCTTGTTATACGCCCATTCCAAGTATCCACTCTCTTTTCTAGGTTTATGGATATTGAATCAATCGAACGAACTTCCAATACCTGTTCTACTTTTGGAAGACCTTGTGTTATATCACCTGATCTCGATTTTTGATATATAAATGTAACTAATATATCTCCTTCAGAAAGTATTTCTCCATAATGACCATGAACAGTTGTTCCAGGAGTCGCCAAATAAGGGTTAGCCGATCTTATTCCTACAGAATCCATTTGAACAGTTAGAATTTGACCCGATTTAAGGTGTGGTTCATTTTTCGTTTGAACTATACATACATTTTCGCAAATAAATTGACCAAGACTTATTATGGGAAACGTTTTTTTTTCACAATAATTATGATGGAAAAAATGCCAATTCAAATAGAATGGATTTAAAAGGATGTTACTAGATAGATCAGATTTATAAATGATCTCGTTTTCGTCTATTAAATAATATTTTAATACTTGAAAAGTTTCTTTTAATTTGTCAAGTTGCCCGTTTTTATTTATCGAGATCTGATTATTAGTAATTAAAAGGTAAAAATAAAAATGGGCAACTTGAAGGGCTATTCCTAAAGGACCTAACGAATTTTGAATTGGAATCAGAGGATCTCTTTGAATTGGATTTATTTCTTCTTTTATCCCATTGTAATATTTTCCATCGTGGAATGATCGTATTTGAAAACAATTCGATGATGACAAAATTATTAAAGATCGGCATTTCTCATTTCTATTCAACAACATATGAATAGTTCCATGATTTTGACTAAGTGATTGTTGAACTTTTTCCCTCGGATCTATAAAAAAAAATGGATTGATGTTGGTCCAGTCCGACTCATTATCCAAGATAAATCTTGAACCGAGCGGATCTTTCCTTTTTCTTATATATGAAATATGGGATTTTCCTAAGTCCATTTTTAAGAAATATCTAACCAAACCTTTTATACTTAGTTCAACAAAAGAAGCATGCCCTTTTTCGATAGAAGACAATTTTTTGTCTTGATCCCAATTTAAGACTAAACAAGTCCGAACTAATTGAATACTTGTATTAGAATTAGAAATTCCCCGAATTGATTTTCCATTTCCAGAAAGAATATAATGAATAATTTGAAGTTCCAAATTATCTCTTTCTTGTAACATATCTTGGGAAAAAAATTGGATTAAATTGATCCTATCTTCTATTTCATATAAAATGACCGGTCGAACCAAAACAAAATACTTTTTTTTCATAATTGTGATCCATTGAGCATAGATCCAATTTTTCATTTTTTTTTTTGATCCTTTTGAATTTTTTTTTACCGTTCTCGGTGGTATCAACATGGCACTGTGCCGGGATATCTTATCCATTTCTCCGGGAAAATAGATATTCCCGGAAAATATTTTTAATTGAATCTTTTTTTTTTTCTTCTCCAATCGAACCAACCCGCTTACTTGACTTCTTATATTTACAGTGATTGGTGTATCTACTTCAATAATACTATTGTTCCGTACCATTATGGAAGAAAATTCTGGTAAAATATACACTTCTTCGGGAATGAAAAAAAATTGATCTACTTTAATTTGGTATTTTGTCTTAAATTCTTGAATTCCTGGATACTCGATTAAAAAATCCTCTTTTTTAAAAATGTAATTTATATCAATAGTCCTATATTTAGTAATACCCGAGCTCTGTGTTCGGTATTGAGGATCATCGAAATAAGCAAAAATACTATTTCTACGAAAAATACCATGGATTGGTATTTCAATCGAGATACTGGAATCTAACATTAGTGCTTTGTCTCGTTCTTGAATCGATTGGAATTGAAATGGAATAATGAATCGATTTCTCCGCCTCTTTGCTAATAAATCCGTAGTATCGTGAAAAATAGCAGGATGTGTAAAATGACAATGATCTTTACATAGGATTTGATTATTTTTTGAATAATCTGAAATCCTTCTTTCTTTTTTTTCAGAAGGAGTGAAACGAAACAAATTATGTCCTTACTTTATTATTACTTGCTAAATGGTTACAAATATCTCTTTCTCCTGTAGAAAGATAATGAATGTTCAATTGATCTTGATCTTTTCGGGTTGAAAAAGAGACTGAAGCGGATCTGTCTGATTTTCCTGATAAAATCCATAAATGACTTGTTTTTGGTAAGATATGGACATTACTATATTTAAATTCTGATGCATGATACACATCCGTACTCCAATGCATTTCTCCTTCTAAGTCAGAATAAACATGTTTTCGAACTTTTTCTTTTAAATTAAAAGTATATGTTCCTGCGAGAATCTCGGCAATCACTTGTTCTGATTTTACATATTGATTATTTTGAACTAATAGAAAACTTTTTGGTGGAATAGTCACATTATGTATAATGTCACCATTTTCAATACTAACATACAAGTCTATATAACATAGAAAAGCAGGATGCCCGTGACGTGTACGTGTAGGATGAACCAAATCCTCATTGAATTTAATTTTTCCATTATAAGGTGCTCGCACCTGTTCGGCAGTCCCCCCTGTGAATACTCCGCCAGTATGAAAAGTTCTTAATGTTAATTGAGTGCCCGGTTCTCCAATGGATTGGCCCGCAATAATACCTACAGCTTCTCCTAATTCCACCAAGTGACCTTGAGTAGGACTTTGACCATAACACAATCGACAGATCCAAGATGTATTCCTACAGGTAAAAGGAGTTCGTATAGATATTGGTTGTGTTTGAAAGGTTTTCAATCGATTGAAAAGTCCAATTCCAATATCTTGATTTCTAATGGCAATGCATCGTGAACCTCTGTATATATCGTCTGCTAATACACGACCAATTAATGTTTGTGTCCAACTACTTTCCGGCATCGTTTCATTCTGGGTATTTACTGAAATTCCTCGAATGGTACCACAATCTGTTCGACGTATAACAATATGTTGAACCACTTCAACAAGTCTACGTGTAAGATATCCAGCATCTGATGTTCGTACAGCAGTATCTACAACCCCTTTACGAGCTCCGTAGCAAGAAATTATATATTCTGTTAAAGATAGCCCTTCGCGTAAATTGCTTTGAATAGGTAAATCAATCATTTGTCCTTGTGGATCCGACATTAATCCTCTCATACCTACTAATTGGTGTACTTGAGATGCATTTCCTCTAGCTCCCGAAAAGGACATTATATGGACTGGATTAAAAGGATCGGGATTCATTTCTTGTCGAAAATATTCACTTGTAGCATACCATATCTCAATGGATTGGCGTAATTTTTCTACTGCATGTACATTTCCATAATGATGCTGTTTTTCCAAAATCAAATTTTGGTGTTCAGCATCTCGGACTAGCCATCCTTTCGAAGGTATTGTTAAAAGGTCATCAATTCCTAATGAAATGGATGTAGCCGTAGCTTGGCGGAATCCCAGAGTCTTGACTTGATCCAGGATATGTGATGTATATGCCATTCCGAAGTGATCTATTAATCTGCTAATAAGTCGTTTAATGGCAGTTCCACCTATCACTTTATTGTGAAACATTAGATTGGTCCGTTCTGCCATAAGTACCTCCCTATTCCACTCAGTGGGATTCATTCAGTTCAACAATGGATTTGAGTCAATGATTGAAAAACTGCCTTTTCTTTATCTTAATTTGTGTAGAAATTGAGAAATTAAAAAACTAAGATCCTTGTTAAATGTTAAATCATGAAGATTTGAATTTACACCAGTATCATAAATTTGTTTATCTTAGATACAACCATCTATATGATTAGATACCATATGAATAGGCTCGGCAAAAACCTTGTACAGCTTCTTCGATTTCTCGATAAAAAGAAATATGACCTACGTTGGTTCGAATGTAAATAGAACGAATTTGTTTTTTTGTACTTCTTACTACTAGATAATGCCCATAAATTTCATGATAGGTGCCTAAAGATTCATAGTGAACTTCGATAGGAACGTCTCTTGACGAAATAATGCGTAGATCTAGTCGCCACCGGAGCCACAAAGGACTATCGAAGGTTATTCTTTTCTGTTGATAAGCTCCAATTGCATCATAGGAATTCCAAAAAAAAGGTTCTTTTTTTTTCGTATACTTATAGTTTTTTTGGGGAATTCTTTCATTTTTCAAATTTCTGCAATTACGTGGATTATACCTATTTGAAGAAATACCCCGACGATTCCCATTCGTTAATATGTAAAGTCCAATAAGCATATCTTGAGTTGGTACAGAAATTGGATCCGCGATAGCTGGAGACAAGAGGTTTGTATGAGAAAACATAAGTAAACGTGCTTCTGCTTGAGCTTCTAAGGATAAAGGCACATGAACAGCCATTTGATCGCCATCAAAGTCTGCATTGAATCCCTTACAAACTAATGGATGCAAACAAATAGCACGCCCCTCTACTAAAATGGGTTGGAATGCCTGTATACCTAATCTATGCAGAGTAGGTGCTCTATTTAGCAATACGGGATGTCCCTGCATAACTTCTTGAAGTATTTCCCATACAATCGGTTCTTTTTGCCGAATTTTACTCTTAGCAATTCCTATGTTGGAAGCAAAATGTTTTCGAATTAGATCACGAATTAGAAATGTCTGGAAAAGTTCTATTGCTATTTCGCCGGGCAATCCACATCTATGTAATGAAAGTGATGGACCTACAATAATGACAGAACGACCTGAATAATCAACCCGTTTCCCAAGTAGGGTCTCGCGAAATCTTCCCTCTTTACCCTCGATTATATCAGAAAAAGATTTGTAAACCTTATTATGACCGTCCCTCATCGGTTGTCCGCGGATTCCATTATCAAGAAGTGTATCCACGGCTGCTTGTACCAATTTCTCCTGACATATTACTAATTCTCCTGGAGTAGATCTACTTGTTGTTAATAGATCGATAAGAGTATTATTCCGATAGATAACTCTTCTATATAGTTCATTAATATCTGAGCTCATTAATTTGCCCCCATCTATTTGAATAATCGGTCTCAATTCGGGAGGAAGAACTGGTAAGAGACATAAAACCATCCATTCTGGTTCTATATTTGTTCGTATAAAATGCTTAGCTAATTCTATACGCCGAACCAAAAAATTCTTTCTTCTTCCAACTTTTCGATCTTCCCATTCGTTTTCATTGTCCGGGGATCCCTCTTTCCTAATTCTTTCCATTCTATCAACGAATAATCCATAATAATTCTCAAATCCAGATCGGCTAATTGTTCTCGGATAGCAACAGCTCCGCTTGAAATTTCTCGATTTCGAAATATATCAAAACCTCGGGTAGTAAAAAAAAGTGGTATGCTGTGTTTCCAAGATTGGATTTCATATTCGAATGAACCTCGTAATCGTAAGAAAGTGGGTTTTTTAACTACGGGTCTAGCAAACGAAAAATTTAGATAGGATCCAATCCAATAAGATCTCCCCCTTTCAAAATCGGACATGAAGGTTTCCTCTCATCCGGCTCAAGTATTTATACAAAATAAAAAAAACAAAGGTTTTTCATTTTCAAATTCTATCAAATTCGATAAAAAAATTCTAATC